>NC_040028.1:16886208-16893733 GCF_000972845.2 Larimichthys crocea
ATCCAAAGAAAATACAAGACAAATCATCTGGACCAAAGACAGATTTTTGTTTTCTTATTCATTCTTAAAGAATCAGACTTTTTCAAATTTCACCTCTCCCAGACTGAGAATAGACCAAAACTTTCCTTCAGTGCTGAATGTTTCTGATGCTCAGCATGAAGATTCAGGACTCTATGAGTGTAATGTAACTACAATTGGTGGCACAAGGACTACTCAGTGGAATTTAACAGTGTCAGAGAAACCTGAAGGTAGGTAGAGCACAAAGCCAGATAAATCATCTCTACACCAGACTCACACTGCATGCTACTTAAATTCATTCACATCTGATTTTATGCAGAAGTCAGTTCTTCGTGGTATTTTCCATACATACTCGCAGCTGTAATTGGATTACTTCTTTGTGGCATCGCTCCAGCTGTCTGCCTCTGCAGGTGAGTAACACCTTTTAGCTTCCGGCTTTGAAAGTACGTACAGATGAATTTCAGTATTCACTGCAGCTGTGCATCAGATAATGTTAAAATGGAGACTCTGAATATTAAACGTACACTTTTTGAACATTTCAAATGTTTTTCCAATGTTTTTGGCACCACAAACAGAGTTTATTTAGGTCACTCAGGAATCTTAAATTGTGAAATTTGAATGAATCTACCCTTTACGGTTTTATTTTTGTAGCAGCACAAAAGCTAGAGCAAGAAGCCACAGGTATTTATTGACCTTGAAATGTCCTTTGTGTGTGCCTTTGGTCGACGTGTTGTGGTGCACAGTGGAGGGTGCAAAGCTGCAGAAAATACACAAAGTAATGTACAGGAAGGAGGGTACAAGGAAATGAGGCCAGGGTGATAGATATCACTGAGGACACTGAGATCATGTCCACTGCATGAGATACGTGGAAGCTATTCAACTTGTACTCAACCTGTAAATGAGAAAAGAACTTCCTTATAGGTGCTTATTAAATGACTGTCCTTTGTGTAATCTCTCTTCATACTTCTATATATTTGGATAAGCATTTTGGAATTTGGACTTTTACTTGTGATTAAATATATCAACATTGTGGTATCAGTTTGTCAGTTATAGGGAGTATCGTTTATGTTTTTTAACTTTTGGACAGTTTATTTAGGTTTATTCTCCATTCTGTCATGTGTGAACCTTAAACAACATTTTCTCTGCAGAAAACTCAGAGCCAGGACACCAGAGCAGAACCCGGCCCAGGACCAGACTAACCTCGAGTCTGGTGGAGAGGTGAGAAGAAGTTTGTCATGTTTGACGCTCTCACGTTTCTCTGCTTTTCTTTTTCTCTCTCGGAGAAAGAATTGAACTTTGCTTTCTCTTTCTGTCTCTGTAGGTGGTGGTTCCTCAGGGGAGCAGAGAGAGAAGGACGAATAACAAGCAGAGGAGTCAGTACATGGAGAGACTCAACTCAATCTATGACGTCTACTGAGCTGACAAACCATTCAAATGAAAGAAAGAAACATGGACAGAGTCTACAAGAGACGGCTCACGTTTGACGGGCATTACATTTTTTTATTTATTTCAAACCAGGAGTTTCCAGGGAAGGCAGTCAGGAGGACGACAACCGGGTCACTAATGCAACTTATTTATCATTAACACGTTAAAACCAGCGCCTCACTTTGTTTTTATCTTATATTTTATATTTATGAAACTCTGTGAATATTAATATGTTCTTATGTATATGATGTGTATTATTAGTATGCTGTGCTCAATGTTCTCACACATGTGTTGCACTTTGACCTCAACAAGGGAAGTTCCTTCACTGAGGCTTTATTGCCCCCTGGTGTTCTGTGAGGGAATGACATGGCTTATTTTCAAACTGTGAATAAATTACATTTTTAGAGACTTAACTTGAGTGCAGTTTTATTTTCAGTTACTCCAGAGGAGAACATCCGTGAGTGTGTGCTGCTTTGTTGTTTTACTCAGTGATCATGAGACACAGACAAGATGTGTCGCCTAATCATGCTGCCACACAAAAACAGAAGGAGATAAGACGGTTAAAGTTACTTCACTGTGTAGTGTAGGAGGCCATTATGTAAATGTGAGGCAACAAATTTTGTTATTGTACTATTGAACTATTCTAAAGTAAAAGCTGTTGACTCTTCGGTTCGTCCTCAATGTGTAATGTATGTGTAATACTACGTATATATACATATACATACATATATACATTCTTTTAGGAATCAACAAGTGTTCAACATGCTCTGATGGCACAGGCTGTAGTTTGATCACACAGTGTGGGTGAAGTGGTTAACACTTTGCAGAAGTGTTTTTCTGCAGGTGAACATAATGTTATGTGTATTTAATATTTCAGTTCGTTTATGAAACTCTGTGTATATAAATATGTTCTTATGTATATGATGTGTATTATTAGTATGCTGTGCTGAATGTTCTCACACATGTGTTGCACTTTGCACTTCATATATGACCTCATATGTTGTACATGTGAGAGACGTTTCTGTATTTAGGTGTCAGTGCCCCCTGGTGTTCTGTGAGGGAATGACATGGCTTATTTTCAAATTGTAATAAATTACATTTTTAGAGATTACACTTGTGCCCTGTGATGAACTGTGATGACCTGTTCTCTCGCTCAAAGTCAGCTGGGATAGGCTCCAGCTCCACCTACATCCACAAACACACATAATGCTTTCTGACACATTATATCAACAGTGATAAAGCATTAGAGATGTGAGTTATACATTATTATAAATGTGTCAATGTAAAATGAATATGTATTAATAATTTACTCTTCATCATAGAAAATCATTGGCATGGCAAAGCCAGGACAAGTTTATTTGTATAGTCTGTTTATACAACAAGGCAATTCAAAGAGCTTTGCATAAAATATAAAATAAACGTGTGAAATAAAATAAAATATAAAAATGAGGTAAAATACAATAAAACAGAATAAACAGTATTCAAACTTACAGTGCAGTTACAGTTCAGTGTAATTTAGTCTAATAAAAGGCTGCAGCAAAGAGAAAAGTCAGAAGCTCTAATTTAATAACTGAACAATGCTTCTCCGTGTTTAATTTTAAAGGACCAGTGTGGAGGATTTAGTGGCATTCAGGGGTGTAGGTGCTGATTTGAACCCCATCGCCTCTTGAAGACTCCCTAAAAATGCAAAGTTCTTCAAACCTGTCCTCCCTCTCTCTGGACACAGTACTGGACATGACTCAGGGTCCTGCTGTCCACTAAGTCCTGGTTCAGGGTCTTGGTCTGTTTTTTTCTGCAGAGATTAAAAAAAAGAGAGGAATGATGAGGCTCCACAGCACTTTTGAGCTGTTTCACACATATTATTATATGTTTACTAGGAGCAGGGGTGGAAGAAGTCAAGGATAAAAGCCTGGAGAAGTCGTAGAGACCTCCTCATGTGTCTGTGGTAAAATATGTCAACTGTTGCAGGTGAAGACTGCGAGCATGTGAAGAGAAGAGGTGAGAAGAGAGCGGCCTCTCTGACTCAGAGCGAGGAGGGGAAGTACAGATAGAACGAGGGAGCTATGTTACCCATGGAGAGGCTGGATGTGATGTAGCCTTGCTGAGCTCTTCAGTCTCATGTGCAAGCAATAAATAAACTGTGACAATGTTCTAACTTTAATATGACACGTGTGTTTATCTTAATGAGAAGAAACAAGAATCTGAGCAGACTGTTTGGTCATGGAAGCAGCAATAGACTCTTTTCACGGCCGACATTTTGATTTGTCAAAGCAGGAAATGTGCCACGAAACAACTTTTGTTAGAATTTGGCGACGTATGTATAAAATTGAATTGCATTTAAATAAATGGAATAATCTAAATATTGCAATGTAAGCAGTGGATCTGTTTGAACTGTTAATACTAATAAACATGCCAAATGTACCATTTGTAATAACAACAGACTAAGACTGTTACTCACCTGCAGAGGCAGACAGCTGGAGCGATGCCACAAAGAAGTAATCCAATTACAGCTGCGAGTATGTATGGAAAATACCACGAAGAACTGACTTCTGCATAAAATCAGATGTGAATGAATTTAAGTAGCATGCAGTGTGAGTCTGGTGTAGAGATGATTTATCTGGCTTTGTGCTCTACCTACCTTCAGGTTTCCCTGACACTGTTAAATTCCACTGAGTAGTCATTGGGCCACCAATTGTAGTTACATCACATTTATAGAGTCCTGCATCTTCATGCTGAGCATCAGAAACATTCAGCACTGAAGGAAAGTTTTGGTCTATTCTCAGTCTGGGTGAGGTGAAATTTGAAAAAGTCTGATTTGTTGAGACTAAATAAGCAAACAAAAATCTGTCTTTAGTCCAGGTGATCTGTCTTGTATTTTCTTTGGATATGTTGCAATCCAGGCTGATGGAGTCTCCTCTGTACACCAGTTCATCCCTGAGGTCATCTGGATTAATCACTATCATAGAAGGGAAAAAAAACAATATAATATAAAATGAAACCTGTAATTAAATCTGCAGAAAAGCATGCATCACAAACACAAATCTCCACTGTACCTGCAAAGACTTGGCCCATAACTAATAGTTGAACACAGAGCAGAGGTGCTTGGTTTAGGCTGAACATGATGACCGTCAGACAGAGAGTGTCAGACTGTCACCTTCAGGTTTTACATTAATATTTTTAAAGGAGGTCACAAGGAAGTGGTTACTTCCTGTTTGACTGCTCAAAATATGTGTGAAGTTCATAGAACATATAGTTTACATCACATTAGAGAAACTAAATCAATTTAATTCAAATTATAATCTTAAGAATTCAAACCTGAACATAAAACGTAAAATAATTTATTAATGAGATGATGAACTGAAATATAAAATACACATAACGTCATGTTCACCTGCAGAAAAACACTTCTGCAAAGTGCTTAGCCACTTTACCCACAATGTGTGACCAAACTACAGCCTGTGCCATCAGAGCATGTTGAACACTGGTTGGTTCTCATAAGAAGCATTAAAAACAGCTCAGTAACACTGTCTGTGAAGATCGCATTATAACTATACTCACCTATACACACACCTCAACAATCAACTGCAGTCAGAACTCATTGTGTGTTATAACAGTCCATGCAATGTCATAAGGTATCACTGTATCTGCTAAGTGAAGTACATTGATGCATGAATAATACTGCATGCTTTATTATAGGTCACGACTATAATTTTTAATGGTGTTTATGAATGTTGTCATGAAGCATTATAAATGCATTATAATTCATTTTGAATGCACTATAGATGTGGTCCTCATGACCTGTTTCTCATGAACCAACAAGTGTTCAACATGCTCTGATGGCACAGGCTGTAGTTTGGTCACACATTGTGGGTAAAGTGGCTAAGCACTTTGCAGAAGTGTTTTTCTGCAGGTGAACATGACGTTATGTGAATTTTATATTTCAGTTCATCATCTGATTATTACTGACATTAGTTATTATGGTTTAAATTCAAGTACCAAGTTTGATTTCTTAACTTCCTAATTTGAATTAAATTGTTTTTGATTACATGATGTAAACTTTAAGTTCCATGAAATGTGTCTCACACAAGTTTTGAGCAGTCAAACAGGAACTAACCACTTCCTTTTGTCTTCGCCTCCTTTAAAAATATAAATGTAAAAGGTGAAAGACACTCTCTGTCTGACGGTCATCATGTTCAGCCTAAACCAAGCACCTCTGCTCTCTGTTCAACTATTAGTTATGGGCCAAGTCTTTGCAGGTACAGTGGAGATTTGTGTTTGTGATGCATGCTTTTCTGCAGATTTAATTACAGGTTTCATTTTATATTCATTGTTTTTTTCTGTTCTAGTGATTCATCAAGCTGACCACAGGGATGAACTGGTGTACAGAGGAGACTCCGTCAGCCTGGATTGCAACACATCCAAAGAAAATACAAGACAAATCATCTGGACCAAAGACAGATTTTTGTTTTCTTATTTATTCTTAAAGAATCAGACTTTTTCAAATTTCTCCTCTCCCAGACTGAGAATAGACCAAAACTTTCCTTCAGTGCTGAATGTTTCTGATGCTCAGCATGAAGATGCAGGACTCTATAAATGTGTTGTAACTGGTAACGATGGCTCAAGGACTACTGAGTGGAATTTAACGGTGTCAGAGAAACCTGAAGGTAGGTAGAGCACAAAGCCAGATAAATCATCTCTACACCAGACTCACACTGCATGCTACTTAAATTCATTCACATCTGATTTTATGCAGAAGTCAGTTCTTCGTGGTATTTTCCATACATACTCGCAGCTGTAATTGGATTACTTCTTTGTGGCATCGCTCCAGCTGTCTGCCTCTGCAGGTGAGTAACACCTTTTAGCTTCCGGCTTTGAAAGTACGTACAGATGAATTTCAGTATTCTCTGCAGCTGTGCATCAGATAATGTTAAAATGGAGACTCTGGATATTAAAACTTAAAGTTTTTAAACATTTCAAATGTTTTTTAAGGTCACACTGGAATCTTTTGTATTTTGTTGTTTATCGACCTTGAAATGTCCTTTGTGTGTGCCTTTGGTCGACGTGTTTTGGTGCACAGTGGAGGGTGCAAAGCTGCAGAAAATACACAAAGTAATGTACACGGAAATGAGGTCAGGGTGATAGATTTTAAGGAATATAAACATATTCTGACCTTTTTCTTTTCATTTAATAAAATATACCAACCTCCTCAATGAATCCCTGATACTAAAAGTTTGCCTAAATACAATATACTCAAAGAATAAGTAGGAAAGCCTGAAAATCTGACAAAGCGTACTGACTATTGATCACTGAGGACTGAGGTTTGAAGTTTTGATACTTAGTCCTGTAATTATCAGTATTTCTCCACCGTAACTTTAAGACACTGAAACAGCGTTTAAACCTGTAAGTTGATATTTTTAATGCATTATTGCTGGTAATACTTCTGTATTTTTGGATAAGCATTTTAAATTTTGAACTTTTACTTGTGATTAAATATATCAACATTGTGGTATCGGTTTGTCATTTATATGGTGTATATTTTATGTGTTTAACATTTGAACACTATATTTAGGTTTATTCTCCATTCTGTCATGTGTGAACCTTAAACAACATTTTCTCTGCAGAAAACTCAGAGCCAGGACACCAGAACAGAACCCGGCCCAGGACCAGACTAACCTCGAGTCGGGTGGAGAGGTGAGAAGAAGTTTGTCGTCTTTGACGCTCTCACGTTTCTCTGCTTTTCTTTTTCTCTCTCAGAGAAAGAATTGAACTTTGCTTTCTCTTTCTGTCTCTGTAGGTGGTGGTTCCTCAGGGGAGCAGAGAGAGAAGGACGAATAACAAGCAGAGGAGTCAGTACATGGAGAGACTCAACTCAATCTATGACGTCCAGGGCCGCGTTAACCTTTGCCGAGGCCCGGGGCAGACACCCACCCGAGGCCCCGCCCTCTTATTAAAATCCAACAGATAACAAACAATATGACCAAATATACTGTTAAAATGTAGTCTACAAGTTAACAATGCAATTAAATAATGACGCTGGAACAGGTATTGTAATTATAGAACCTTTTATACGTTTTTTTTTTTT
>NC_040028.1:16894033-16938516 GCF_000972845.2 Larimichthys crocea
ATAGATCAGTGTGTTAATCATTAAATACTCTCTCTCAGAGAGACACATCACTGATCTTGAAATATCCGTGTCAACAACAGGAAATGTAGAGCTTGACCACAGAGCAGAGCTTCAAGATCATGTCACCACACACCTGCAAGACGGATGTAAAATAATTTTCCTTGAGGTAGTCGATAACCAAATAAAAAGTAAATAAACTTGTTGAAAATATTTTCAGAGACAACTTTTGTTATAATTTAGAGATGTATGTATAAAATTGAATTGCATTTAAATAAATTGAATAATCTAAAGCTCCCATTATGCAATGTAAGCAGTGGATCTGTTTGAACTGTTAATACTAATAAACATGCCAAATGTAACATTTGTAATAACAACAGACTAAGACTGTTACTCACCTGCAGAGGCAGACAGCTGGAGCGATGCCACAAAGAAGTAATCCAATTACATCTGCGAGTATGTATGGAAAATACCACGGAAAAATGACTGCAAAGAATTAGAACTGTTCTTGTACTATTGAACTATTCTAAAGTAAAAGCTGTTGACTCTTCGGGTCGTCCTCAATGTACCGTATGTGTAATACTATGTAACAACAGGGCTCGCTTGTTGTGCTTCTTTTAAGAATCAACAAGTGTTCAACATGCTCTGATGGCACAGGCTGTAGTTTGGTCACACATTGTGGGTAAAGTGTCTAAGCCCTTTGCAGAAATGTTTTTCTACAGGTGAACATGACGTTATGTGTATTTTATATTTCAGTTCATCATCTGATTTATAAATTATTTTACGTTTTATGTTGAAGGACCAAGTTTGAATTCTTAAGTTTCTAATTTGATTTGAACTATGTGAGGTAAACTTTATGTTCCATGAAAGTATTTAGCAGTCAACAGGAACTAACCGCTTCCTTTTGTCACCTCCTCCACAAATTTGAATTTAAAACCTGAAGGTGAAGGTGACAATCTGACACTCTGTCTGACGGTCATCATGTTCAGACTAAACCAAGCACCTCTGCTCTGTGTTCAACTATTAGTTATGGGCCAAGTCTTTGCAGGTACAGTGGAGATTTGTGTTTGTGATGCATGCTTTTCTGCTGATTTAATTACAGGTTTAATTTTATATTCATTGTTTTTTTTTCTTCTTTGCTAGTGATTGATCAAGTTGACCACATGGTGTACAGAGGAGACTCCGTCAGCCTGGATTGCAACATATCCAAAGAAAATACAAGACAGATCAGCTGGACCAAAGACAGATTTTTGTTTGCTTATTTTGTCTCAAAGAATCAGACTTTTTCAAATTTCACCTCTCCCAGACTGAGAATAGACCAAAACTTTCCTTCAGTGCTGAATGTTTCTGATGCTCAGCATGAAGATGCAGGACTCTATAAATGTGTTGTAGCTGGTAACGATGGCTCAAGGACTACTCAGTGGAATTTAACAGTGTCAGAGAAACCTGAAGGTAGGTAGAGCACAAAGCCAGATAAATCATCTCTACACCAGACTCACACTGCATGCTACTTAAATTCATTCACATCTGATTTTATGCAGAAGTCAGTTCTTCGTGGTATTTTCCATACATACTCGCAGCTGTAATTGGATTACTTCTTTGTGGCATCGCTCCAGCTGTCTGCCTCTGCAGGTGAGTAACAGTCTTAGTCTGTTGTTATTACAAATGTTACATTTGGCATGTTTATTAGTATTAACAGTTCAAACAGATCCACTGCTTACATTGCAATATTTAGATTATTCCATTTATTTAAATGCAATTCAATTTTATACATACGTCGCCAAATTCTAACAAAAGTTGTTTCGTGGCACATTTCCTGCTTTGACAAATCAAAATGTCGGCCGTGAAAAGAGTCTATTGCTGCTTCCATGACCAAACAGTCTGCTCAGATTCTTGTTTCTTCTCATTAAGATAAACACACGTGTCATATTAAAGTTAGAACATTGTCACAGTTTATTTATTGCTTGCACATGAGACTGAAGAGCTCAGCAAGGCTACATCACATCCAGCCTCTCCATGGGTAACATAGCTCCCTCGTTCTATCTGTACTTCCCCTCCTCGCTCTGAGTCAGAGAGGCCGCTCTCTTCTCACCTCTTCTCTTCACGTGCTCGCAGTCTTCACCTGCAACAGTTGACATATTTTACCACAGACACATGAGGAGGTCTCTACGACTTCTCCAGGCTTTTATCCTTGACTTCTTCCACCCCTGCTCCTAGTAAACATATAATAATAAGTGTGAAACAGCTCAAAAGTGCTGTGGAGCCTCATCATTCCTCTCTTTTTTTTAATCTCTGCAGAAAAAAACAGACCAAGACCCTGAACCAGGACTTAGTGGACGGCAGGACCCTGAGTCATGTCCAGTACTGTGTCCGGAGAGAGGGAGGACAGGTTTGAAGAACTTTGCATTTTGAAGTAATCTTTCTTATCTTCTGTCCTTCTTGCGGTCACAGTGAGTTCATTTCCACTCTCAGTCCTCACAGGTGGTTCCTTCTCAACTCCAAAGTTGTGTAGAATACAGGATCAGTCACAAGAAGAGGGAGTCTTCAAGAGGCGACGGGGTTCAAATCAACACCTACACCCCTGAATGCCACTAAATCCTCCACACTGGTCCTTTAAAACTAAACACGGAGAAGCATTGTTCAGTTATTAAATTAGAGCTTCTGACTTTTCTCTTTGCTGCAGCCTTTTATTAGACTAAATTACACTGAACTGTAACTACACTGTAAGTTTGAATACTGTTTATTCTGTTTTATTGTATTTTACCTTATTTTTATATTCTATTTTATTTCACACGTTTATTTTATATTTTATGCAAAGCTCTTTGAATTGCCTTGTTGTATAAACAGACTATACAAATAAACTTGTCCTGCCTTTGCCATGCCAATAATGAAGAGTAAATTATTAATACATATTCATTTTACCTTGACACATCTATAATAATGTATAACTCACATCTCTAATGCTTTATCACTGTTGATATAATGTGTCAGAAAGCATTATGTGTGTTTGTGGATGTAGGTCACGGTGGAGCTGGAGCCTATCCCAGCTGACTTTGGGCGAGAGAACAGGTCATCACAGTTCATCACAGGGCACAAGTGTAATCTCTAAAAATGTAATTTATTACAATTTGAAAATAAGCCATGTCATTCCCTCACAGAACACCAGGGGGCACTAAAGCCTCAGTGAACATATTTTAAAAAACAACATAATTAAATAAAACAACAAACATATTTAAATAATGTAAATCAATGTAATGCCCCTGCACACACACATTTTGAAAAAGATGTGACTAACAATGACACGTTATGATGAAGCATGCATCAATACTCTCTCCCAGCACTCTAACTGTATTTATTCATATAGCACCTTTCATGCAGACATGCAGCCCAGAGTGTTCTTCACTTTACCTAACACAGACAAGGATAACTTATGACACTGCATGGACTGTTATAGCACACTATGAGCTCTGAAACTATGAGTGAGTGTGTGTGGGTGATTGTAGGAAGTCATAATGTGGTAAACCTCTCGTTTATAATTAGTCAAGAGCATGCAGATGACACTTGAGGTTATAATTTATTGTAAGTCACAACTTTAATGTTTCATGACTGTTGATACAGTGCATCAGAAAACAGTATTTGTTATGAATGCCCTCATAAGGCACTATACCTGTGGCCTGCATAGAAAGTGTAACCAGCAGGCCTTGTTGCTTGTTTCCCCTGAAGAGTCAACAGCTTTTATTTTAGAATAGTTCAATAGTACAAGAACAAAATCTGTTGTCTTATATTTATAAAGTGGCCTCTTAGATTACACAGTGAAGTAACTTTAACCGTCTTATCTTCTTCTGTTTTTGTGTGGCAGCATGATTAGGCGACACATCTTGTCTGTGTCTCATGATCACTGAGTAAAACAACAAAGCAACACACACTCACGGATGTTCTCCTCTGGAATAACTGAAAATAAAACTGCACTCCACTGTAATCTCCATCCATCCATTAGCTGACTTTGAGCGAGAGAACAGGTCATCACAGTTCATCACAGGGCACAAGTGTAATCTCTAAAAATGTAATTTATTACAGTTTGAAAATAAGCCATGTCATTCCCTCACAGAACACCAGGGGGCACTGACACCTAAATACAGAAACGTCTCTCACATGTTCAACATATGAGGTCATATATGAAGTGCAAAGTGCAACACATGTGTGAGAACATTCAGCACAGCATACTAATAATACACATCATATACATAAGGACATATTAATATACACAGAGTTTCATAAATATAAAATATAAGATAAAAAACAAAGTGAGGCGCTGGTTTTAACGTGTTAATGATAAATAAGTTGAAGGCATTAGTGACCCGGTTGTCGTCCTCCTGACTGCCTTCCCTGGAAACTCCTGGTTTGAAATAAATAAAAAAATGTAATGCCCGTGAAACGTGAGCTGTCTCTTGTAGACTCTGTCCATGTTTCTTTCTTTCATCTGAATGGTTTGTCAGCTCAGTAGACGTCATAGATTGAGTTGACTCTCTCCATGTACTGACTCCTCTGCTTGTTATTCGTCCTTCTCTCTCTGCTCCCCTGAGGAACCACCACCTACAGAGACAGAAAGAGAAAGCAAAGTTCAATTCTTTCTCCGAGAGAGAAAAAGAAAAGCAGAGAAACGTGAGAACGTCAAACATGACAAACTTTTTCTCACCTCTCCACCAGACTCGAGGTTCTGCTCTGGCGTCCTGGCTCTAAGTTTTCTGCAGAGAAAAAGCCGTGACCAACGATGACACCAGACTTTATAGCACTTTGAGGATTAACCCTCATAAACTGTTCAAAATTTAAAAACATAAACATGCTTTACTCCTAAACAGAGAAGAACACAATTCCAAGTGGCCAGCAATGGAAAATTAACCAAAGACATGTTGGTCAGTCTTTACTCTTGCAAATGAAATCTTGAAGTTTTGTTATGTGCAGTGACTCTTATAAGATAAAGCGACATTTAGTAACATTTGTTCATACTTAATAAGACTTTAGAAAAGTCATTGCATCAACTGTCTGTACTTTACTGTATAAATCATGCGTGCTGCGTACAACAAGGGCAAGAATAAGGTTTCCATAATGTTCTTTTTTCTTTGTTCATATTTTATGTTGGGATATATTGTGTTTAAATGTTGTTTGAGTGTCCTCCACACTGCTGGGTATAAAAATATTGTGGAAAAATATTCATACTTACAGGACTAAGTATCAAAACCTCAAAGCTCAGTACTCAGGCATCAATATTAAGTACAGAATGCTTTGTCAGATCTTCAGGCTTTCCTACTTGTTCTTTGAGTATGTTGTATTTAAGCAAACTTTTATTATCAGAGATTCATTGAGCGGGTTGGTATATTTTATTATGTCTCACCTCCTGTCTTGACTTTTAGCTCTCCGCCTTCCCCTGTGAGTCATCCCTGCGTCCCAGCGTTTCTTTGTCTTGCGTTCCTAGTTTTTGATTACCTGATCTTCGACCTTTAGCCTGCTTTTTGACCACGTATTTGTAGTTTTGCCTGTACTCTTTTGGTTTTCCTAGCATGTCTAGTAAACTTTGTGAGCCTTCACTTTTGTCTCTGAGCCTGTATTGCGAATCCTTCTGTGAGCCCCTTCTGATACACTGTACACCAAAACAAATTGACCAAAGGCACACATGAAGAACATTTCAAGCTAAATAAAATACCTGCAGCTTCTTGCTCTAGCTTTTGTGCTGCTACAAAAACCGTAAAGGGTAGATTCACCCTAATTTCACAATTTAAGATTCCTGAGTGACCTTAATAAACTCTGTTTGTGGTGCCCAAAACATAGGAAAAAAATTTGAAATGTTCAAAAAGTGTAAGTTTAATATTCAGAGTCTCCATTTTAACATTATCTGATACACAGCTGCAGAGAATACTGAAATTCATCTGTATGTACTTTCAAAGCCGGAAGCTGAAAGGTGTTACTCACCTGCAGAGGCAGACAGCTGGAGCGATGCAACAAAGAAGTAATCCAATTACAGCTGCGAGTATGTATGGAAAATACCACGAAGAACTGACTTCTGCATAAAATCAGATGTGAATGAATTTAAGTAGCATGCAGTGTGAGTCTGGTGTAGAGATGATTTATCTGGCTTTGTGCTCTACCTACCTCCAGGTTTCTCTGACACTGTTAAATTCCACTGAGTAGTCCTTGAGCCATCAATTTTAGTTACAACATCACATGTATAGAGTCCTGCATCTTCATGCTGAGCATCAGAAACATTCAGCACTGAAGGAAAGTTTTGGTCTATTCTCAGTCTGGGAGAGGTGAAATTTGAAAAAGTCAGATTTGTTGAGACTAAATAAGCAAACAAAAATCTGTCTTTAGTCCAGTTGATTTGTGTTGTATTTTCTTTGGATATGTTGCAATCCAGGCTGACGGAGTCTCCTCTGTACAGCATGTGGTCAACTTGATCAATCACTAGCAAAGAAGAAAAAAAACAATGAATATAAAATGAAACCTGTAATTAAATCAGCAGAAAAGCATGCATCACAAACACAAATCTCCACTGTACCTGCAAAGACTTGGCCCATAACTAATAGTTGAACACAGAGCAGAGGTGCTTGGTTTAGGCTGAACATGATGACCGTCAGACAGAGACTCTCAGACTGGAACTTCACTATCAACTGTTACATCTACATTTTTGGGAGGAGGTGAAGATATAAGGAAGTGGTTAGTTTCTGCGTGACTGCTCAAAACTTGCGCAATACTAATTTCTTGGAACATAAAGTCTAATAATAATGTTTCATGTGAGAGTCTAATAGAAAAGAATGAAACTCAAGTTAGAAGAAATCAAACTTGGTCCATGAAAAATGTAAAATAACTTATTGATCAGACGACGAACTGAAATATAAAATACACATAACATTATGTTCAGCTGCAGAAAAACACTTCTGCAAAGTGTTAACCACTTCACCCACACTGTGTGACTAAAGTACAGCCTGTGTCTTCAGAGCATGTTGAACACTTGTTGATTCCTAAAAGAATGTATATATGTATGTATATGTATATATACATAGTATTACACATACGGTACATTGAAGACGACCCCAAGAGTCAACAGCTTTTACTTTAGAATAGTTCAATAGTACAATAACAAAATTTGTTGCCTCACATTTACATAATGGCCTCCTACACTACACAGTGAAGTAACTTTAACCGTCTTATCTTCTTCTGTTTTTGTGTGGCAGCATGATTAGGCGACACATCTTGTCTGTGTCTCATGATCACTGAGTAAAACAACAAAGCAACACACACTCACGGATGTTCTCCTCTGGAATAACTGAAAATAAAACTGCACTCAAGTTTAGTCTCTAAAAATGTAATTTATTCACAGTTTGAAAATAAGCCATGTCATTCCCTCACAGAACACCAGGGGGCACTAAAGCCTCAGTGAAGGAACTTCCCTTGTTGAGGTCAAAGTGCAACACATGTGTGAGAACATTCAGCACAGCATACTAATAATACACATCATATACATAAGAACATATTAATATACACAGAGTATCATAAATATAAAATATAAGATAAAAACAAAGTGAGGCGCTGGTTTTAACGTGTTAATGATAAATAAGTTGAAGGCATTAGTGACCCGGTTGTCGTCCTCCTGACTGCCTTCCCTGGAAACTCCTGGTTTGAAATAAAAAAATGTAATGCCCGTCAAACGTGAGCCGTCTCTTGTAGACTCTGTCCATGTTTCTTTCTTTCATTTGAATGGTTTGTCAGCTCAGTAGACGTCATAGATTGAGTTGAGTCTCTCTATGTACTGACTCCTCTGCTTGTTATTCGTCCTTCTCTCTCTGCTCCCCTGAGGAACCACCACCTACAGAGACAGAAAGAGAAAGCAAAGTTCAATTCTTTCTCCGAGAGAGAAAAAGAAAAGCAGAGAAACGTGAGAGCGTCAAAGACGACAAACTTCTTCTCACCTCTCCACCAGACTCGAGGTTAGTCTGGTCCTGGGCCGGGTTCTGCTCTGGTGTCCTGGCTCTGAGTTTTCTGCAGAGAAAATGTTGTTTGAGGTTCACACATGACAGAATTGAGAATAAACCTAAATAAAGTGTTTAAAAGTTAAAAAACATAAACGATACTCCCTATAACTGACGAACTGATACCACAATGTTCATATATTTAATCACAAATCAAGCAAAGACATGCTGGTCAGTCTTTATTCTTGCAACAGTATAAGTATTGTTATGTGCAGTGACTGACTCTTATAACAATATTAATAATAATAACAAAATTAATTTATAAAGCGAAGTTACAAAGTGCTTTAGAATAAAAACAAACCACAAAAACAACAGCAACAATAAGTTAATAGTTAATGTAAATAAAATGTGACATAGGACATAAGAAGTTCAGCTGAAGGCCCTTTTTATAAAAGTTTTTATAAGCTGACACAGAGTCTGCAGTCTCTGATCTCCTCAGGCAGGTCATTCCACAGTTTTGGAGCCCTCACTGCAAAGGCTCTGTCACCTTTGTGGATATATTTGGATCGCGGGACAACGGGGAATGACGCATCTGAGGATCTCAGGGAGCGAGAGGCAACGTAGGGCACTCAGCTAAATAACTCTCAGGGCTTTATAACTTATAGCATGTACTAACCGCATGCTTAATAAGACCTTTGCTGGAGAAAGGTCATTGCGTAACCTGTCTATACTTTCTATTATTTTTCTGTTTGCATGACCTTTTCATTAACAGCCAAACACCCACATATTCTCTGTACATGCAGTTAACTACAGCTTATGCATGTGCAGTACGGGCGCTGTTGCAAACAAGGATTTTAAGTTATGTGTGCTGTGATCACCAATCGGCAAAAATAAGGATGATGTTCTTTGTTCACTATTGTTTGTATTTTATGTTGAATTATGCTGTGTGTGCATTTTGTTTGTCGGCTTTTGGGGTTAAATGCTGCTTCGGTTATAAAGTTATAAGAGTTATGCTGGAGAAATGTTGATAACAGGAAGTATCAGAACATCAAACCTTTACCACAGAGTATTACAAAGAGTCAGCGCTGAATGCATCGTCAGATCTTCAGGCTCTCTTTGATAAGTTATTTCCTGATTATCAAAGATGCATTGAGCAGGGTGATATATTTTATTAAATGGAAAGAAGAAGGTCAAATCGTGCTTGTATCCCTTGAAGTCATTTAATAAGCACTTATATAGACGCTGAGTTCTTTCCTCATTTACAGTTTGAGTATAAGTATACTGAATAGCTTCCAAGTATCTCAAAATACAACGGACATGATCTCAGTGTCCTCAGTGATATCTATCACCCTGACCTCATTTCCGTGTACATCACTTTGTGTATTTTCTGCCAACTTTGCACCCTCCGCTGTGCACCAAAACACGTCGACCAAAGGCACACACAAAGGACATTTCAAGGTCGATAGAATACCTGTGGCTTCTTGCTCTGGCTTTTGTGCTGCTACAAATAGCAGTAAAGCGTAGATTCATCCAAATTACCTCAATGACCTTAATAGACTCATAGCATTGGAAAAATATTCAGCAGCAGAAACAGTTTAAGTGTTTGAATAAAGCTACACCAGAGCCGAAGAGAAGAGATAGCTGTCGAGAAAGTCGTCCCGATGAAAACTGAAACGTCATACTGATATATTTGAATATCCAGACTTTAATGAACCTATTTTTAGAAAAGGTTTAGTTTTCTAAATGTTGACAAAAAAGTCTCACCAGGATGTCCTGTTCTCAGATTTTCAGTAACACCTTTTCTCACACCTTGAATACACTCGGCGTTCTTTGCAGACATGGCCTCACTTCTGTTCTCTTCTCGTTTATGTTAGCAAACTCTACATGAGTATTCATGTTTAGAGACATTCACCGACTTCGTGACTCTGTTTTACTTGTGCTACTCTAACATGACATTCAACACAGTCCTAATGAAAACTGCTGAAACCTTAAACTGATAGATTTGAATGTCCAGAGTCTCCATTTTAACATTATCTGATGCACAGCTGCAGAGAATACTGAAATTCATCTGTACGTACTTTCAAAGCCGGAAGCTAAAAGGTGTTACTCACCTGCAGAGGCAGACAGCTGAAGCGATGCCACAAAGAAGTAATCCAATTACAGCTGCGAGTATGTATGGAAAATACCACGGAAAACTGGCTTCTGCATAAAATCAGATGTGAATGAATTTAAGTAGCATGCAGTGTGAGTCTGGTGTAGAGATGATTTATCTGGCTTTGTGCTCTACCTACCTTCAGGTTTCTCTGACACTGTTAAATTCCACTGAGTAGTCCTTGTGCCATCGTGAGCAGCTACAACACATTTATAGAGTCCTGCATCTTCATGCTGAGCATCAGAAACATTCAGCACTGAAGGAAAGTTTTGGTCTATTCTCAGTCTGGGAGAGGAGAAATTTGAAGAAGTCAGATTCTTTGAGAATGAATAAGAAAAAAAAAATCTGTCTTTGGTCCAGTTGATTTGTGTTGTATTGGCCTTCGATGTGTTGCAATCAAAACTGATGGAGTCTCCTCTGAGCACCAGTTCATACCTGCGGTCATCCGGATGAACCACTATCACAGAAGGAAGAAAACAGTCAGTATAACATGAATAATAATCTGCAGAAAAGCATGCATCTTAAACACAAATCTCCACTATACCTGCCAAGACTCGGCCGATAACTAATAGTTGAACACAAAGCAGAGGTGCTTGGTTTAGGCTGAACATGATGACCGTCAGACAGAGACTGTCAGACTGGCACTTCACCTTCAGCTTTTAAATGCATTTGTGGAGGAGGTGCAACGTAAAGGAAGTGGTTACTTTCTGTTTGACTGCTAAATGTGACTCACCTTTCATGTCACATGAAGTTAAGTTACATGAGAATCTTATTCTGCAGCTTCACCCACAGTCCAAACACGTGCATTAATTAGGTTAATTGATGAATCTAAATTGGTTATGTTTGCGAGCGGTGAACGGTTGTTTTGTGCCCTGTGATTAACTGGCGACTTGTCCAGTGTGTACCCCGTTTCTCTCCTAAATGTCAGCTGGGATCAGCTCACGATCCTGATCCTGATCCCGGTTACATAAAACAGATTTAGAATCACGCAGTTCTTCAATTCAAATTTCAAGTTATCCGCTTCTTGAGAATAACTTGTCAAAATTACCCACATCCTTTGGAATTCACACCGTTGTGTATGTTTTCACAGTTACACAGCTAGTACTTCATGCTGCTTAAAGAAGCCACAGCAGAAGTTGCTCATAAAATTACAAGTCACCAGGAAATCACCTTTCTCATTAAACATGTTGCAGAATAGAAAATCACAGCTATAAATAATAACACTAATGATGCCTGAATTCCAATTAGATGCTTCTGTGCATGCTCAAATATACTAAAGACTTCTAAAGAAATCATAACTGTCATTGTTTAGACTTTATGTGCCAACATAATTACATTTTCTAATCTAAATCTTGTGCAAAAACCAAATATGACTGCGGAGAAATATCTCCCAGATGTTCTCTACTGAAAAATGAAACTGCAGTTCAATGTTTCACAATT
Source organism: Larimichthys crocea (assembly GCF_000972845.2). NCBI lineage: Eukaryota > Metazoa > Chordata > Actinopteri > Sciaenidae > Larimichthys > Larimichthys crocea. The sequence goes on from NC_040028.1 coordinate 16,905,587, forward strand.
CGTCCCTTCTTCTTTTCAGTCTTATTTGCTACAAAGGTGCACGCTCTGTTTTTCTACTTTTAGGTGAGTCATTGCATCCTCGGTTCAATATTTTGCACCCTCAGTTGGAATTTGAATATTTAAATAAATAAATCGCAAGGTAGGAACATGCAAAGATTCTGCGTGAAGAGGTGAATATAGATCGGTGTGTTAATCATTAAATACTCTCTCTCAGAGAGACACATCACTGATCTTGAAATATCCGTGTCAACAACAGGAAATGTAGAGCTTGACCACAGAGCAGAGCTTCAAGATCATGTCACCACACACCTGCAAGACAGATGTAAAATAATTTTCCTTGAGGTAGTCGATAACCAAATAAAAAGTAAATAAACTTGTTGAAAATATGTTTAAAATAGCAGAATGTTGCGTTAAAACCGACCCGTCTGATGCGTGTAGAGGTCTGTGAGGTTATAATGTAGCTGTTGTTGTTGTTGTTGTTGACTTTTTCAGGTGATTTAATGAAGGTAAACACAGTGAACCACCGTTCGTAGCACCAGTCCACTCAGGCATGGCACTTCTCAGAGGCTGCATGTGGATTTATCATCAATCCTAGCTGTCTTGGGAAGCTGAAGGGATTTCATGAACTGAAGGAGCATACAGCTTTTTATTCATACGGCTGTGGACAGTAGAAACTGAAACAATCATCCATTCCTAGAACGATACAGAATGATTTACCGACTTTCCTGTTTTGGTTGTAGAGTGTTTAATTGAAAGAATCCATTGTTACGGCACATCTATTTAGTTTGGAATATATGTGTCTGATAATCTAGCCTACTGTAGTCAGTAGCCTATGTGACACGCTCGAAAACAAAGGTATTTCATGTGTTAAATAATTCACATCCAAATAAATCATTTTCTGTCTGATGTTATGTCACTGTGTGGTAGTATTAAGTATTTTGTTTCATTTTGTATAGTACAGAATTTGAGGTTACAGGTTGTGACTCATTAAATGTTGCTGAACTGTTGCTGAAATGAAACGACACTCTTGACTCTCGACATTATTCTACATTGCTGTTGCTGCCCACACTGTTCCTTTACCTTTTTAGATGAGTCATTTTGTCCTGGAACGACTTGATGTAAACACAGTCTGGACAAGGTCAGATATTGACCTGTGATATTTCAGTTGATGCCCCGCGACGGCACCCTGTCGCGCCCCAGACATTTTGTCATGCTTGTCTTTGCTCTGAACCAAAGTGTGACTTCCTGTCTCCTCAACCATAGCTGATTTGTCTACTCTAGAGCCATGACAAACACAAAGGGAGACGCGGGTTGAAGGCCAAAGTTAAAGTCATTTATTGTAAAGAACTCACAACAACACAAACAACTTTCGCCACAAACAAACTAAGGAAACAACGGGGTGTGTTAATCAGTCAATCAGTGGTGAAGGTGCACGTATGCATGAGTGCAAATGTGTAGATGCGAGGTGTTGTGTGTTAGAAAAGAAAGAAACCAAAAAACCATGAGGCAGCCTGGAGAGGTGAGTGGAGCTTTATACTCTTTCTAACTCCCGGGTGTTTCCACCTACAATCAGCTGGGCATGGAAACACATTTGAATTACCCAGGGAACCGTCACAGACTCCAATCCAGCTGATCAGGGCAAGGCCTATTTAAGATCAGTTCCTGCCAGAGACTGTGGGAACCTGGCTGATAGTGCAGCTTTGCTCTCACCTACATGCTCTGCAAGAGTGTTCCCTGTGGTTTGGTTGGTTGGTTGGTCGATCTTATACCTGAGAATTTGCTTGGTTGTTTAAGCTTTAGTCACTTTTGTATGTGATTTCACTGCACCTGGAAATACCCACTGTTAACACTGACACAGTAAGAGTGAAAAGCCCGTTTTTTTCTGATTATAAACAAGTGTGGAATCTATTCTATCAATATCTATTAATATTGATGTTACACTTCCTGCACCCTAAGACAGAAATGCCATCAACGCAGTCAAGAGAAGGATTAAATAAAGGTCAAAGGAACAATACTAATCTCAAACATCGGGTACTTCTGTTTAACAAATCAGAACATAACTTAGATGTGGCTTAAACTGACATAATAACTAGAGTTTTTCCATATATACAGAATATATATCGCCCAACCACCCACCCACACCCACACCCACACACACAAAGAGGCTCAGCCACTATAGGGGGCTTTCAGTTCCTTTATTTCTGCCCACCCACATACTGACAATTGTCAGTGGAACACATTTCAAAGGTGACCTGACCTGATATATTCACAGCTATCTCACAAATATGTCACAAACATGTTGCTCTGCTCTCTGGACGTCGATTCAGATGATAATTTTGATTAGTAACCACAGTGTCTCTCTTATACAATGCTCTGCCAGGAAGTGCTATATATAGCAAAAAAAAAAAAAAAAAAAGCCAGGCTGTGCATTTTTCTGGCTTTTCAAAGCAGAGTTGATTATGTATGGAGAGAGGGAAGCAGTGGTGGAGGTGGATAAAGAGTAAAAGCTGAGAATGCTTTTAAAGCATTGAATGGTGAGGAGGTGCTTTAATTGTACTGTGGACCAGCAGGGGCAGCAGTAATCATTTTTTCCCCTTCTTCCTACCACTCATAATGGCAAAGCAGCAGGTATATGCAAAGAAGGTGTGTGTGTGTGTGTGTGTGTGTTTGTGTGACTGCATTTTGGCAGCTGGAGGCATAATGATATTTGCAATGCTAAAGAAGCATAGAGTTCTGTCAAGCAGGCAATAAAGTCAATTAATGAAGCTTTAGTCTTCCCCGTGGTTCCACGAAGGCTCGTAGGTGCCCTGCTGCCTGGAGGTACGGGCAGTAAGACTTTTATGTCGTGTTTCAGTGTGTATTTCATTCATTCATCGACGTAACAGATGGTTCATGAATATGTGGTGTTGCCTGGAGTCTTTCTGTGTGGAGTTTGCACGTTCTCCCCGTGTCTCCGTGGGTTTTTCCTTCCACAGTCCAAAGACATGCACTCAACAGGTTAATTGGTGATGGTAGATTGGTCATAGGTGTGAATGGTTGTTTGTCTCTATGTGCCCTGCGATGAGCTGGCGACTTGTCCAGGTTGTACCCGTCTCGTCCAAATCAGCTGCAATCAGCTCACTGCGACAATCGATGGATGGAGGTGTTGAGTCAAGACTTGGAGACTGGATTTGTAATGTCAATCAAAGCGGCCACGCTCTTAATTCTGCATAACTTTAAGCCTTAATATAATTCATACAGGTGAGTTAAAACATAATTCACCCTCAGTACAGTTGTCATAAACGGGGAAATTAGCTACAGAGACCAAAATTGTTTTATGTACCAGGCTGTAAACATGTTTATTTCTGCTGTGAAGTTGGACATTTGAACATGGGGACTTATGGAGACTGACTCACTTCTGGAGCCAGCCTCAAGTGGACGTTTGAGGTACTGCAGTTTGGTTATATGTTCTTCAGTAACATCTCCATCTCGGACAGATTCTTCCACATCCCCTTTCATCTTGGTGTCATATTGTAGCTGTGAAACCATTTTTTGTACAACGTACAGTAGTTACGCAGTATTTACAAAAAAATTTTACACAGAGAATAGTTTCACTCTCACATCCTCTGAAACACCATAGTCCTGTTTTCTTGCACTGTAAGTATTTTCTTTTGGTACCTGCTTCATACAATGAAATTACACAGTAAGTCTCAGGATGTTTTATGAAGTTACTGTGCAAGCTTCTTCATTGTCGTGGGTCTATTTCTCCTCCTCTCTCTCTCTTAATGCAGGGCTGATGGAGCAGGATTTGATTATTGGCTTAAGAATTATTTAAAGGGTACAGGTTGACAAAAGGTCTGCACAGGGCTGCGACTGCCAGAGGAAGATGAAAGAAAAAAGCAAGCTCCTTCCAATCATTTGACGGCTGTGTATGTGTGTACTTGTACAAAAAGGGCATCCGTGCTTATAGACACTATGATTTAATCTATGCATATGTGTTGCATGCAGCCTCCCACCCTGTATGCTTCGTAATGCATGCTGGTTTTAGTGGTTTGATACAGGATGTAATTGTGTGTAGAGACGCGTGCACGGACACCCTGAAGGTTTTTCTTTATCCAAATGGCAGGTTAATGAATGAGGTCTTCAGAAATAGCAGTCAGCAGGCGCCCTTGGCCGTATTCACCAGAGACAGAGCGAGAAGAGGCCGGGCTAACAAGAAAAGAGAAGAGAACATTGCTTTTCACCAGCAATGTGAATCCCTTCCGCATCGTCTAATTTGTTTCCACTACGAAAAGAAAAAAACACACTCCAAACCGTCTGTCTTAACATTTTGCTTAGCCCTGATTAACTCTTATGATTGTATTCGCTCGAAATTATTAAGGCCAGAGCAATATTGTGAGCGTTACGAGTGAAGCATCGTTTATACACGATCATATTATAAATGATCTGTAGGTCTCAAAACAGGAAGCCTCAACCTTCAAACCATAACCACACCTTTACACCTTAAGACACACACAAATATATATATACACACTACACATATCTAATATATATCTAATACAGAATGAAGAATACATTTCTTTTCAAAACAATGGGAGAGCACTCACACACTCACACTCCTTCTGCAGGCCTCAGAGAAAGAGATGATATAAAAACTGTGATTAAAGAATGTACCAGGAGCAAAAAAAAGAACCTAATTGAATGCGCATGCTACGTTTGTGTGTGTTTCTGTGTGTATTTCATTGCCTGCGAGAGTGTGTGTGTGTGTGTGTGTGTGTGTGTGTGTGTGTGTGTGTGTGTGTGTGTGTGTGTGTGTGTGTGTGTGTGTGTGTGTGTGTGTGTGACCATGGCTAGTCTCTGACCCTTTCAGGCATTGATGGATGTTTGTGAATATTTGAGATGCCTCTCGGAAAGCCCCTGGCAGAACACAGGCCGACATCAGACAAGCTAATACCTCTGTTCTCCATCCTGAATACTGTTTGATTCGCTCATGTGTGCATGCACAGTGCTTGAATTCAAATCAGCAGAGCGGCAGAGGAAACAGTTTTTTTTCTTCTTCTTTACACTGATGGCTCGAAGAGCGAGTGTGTGTTGTTTGTTGGACGTTGCAGCAAAAAAAAGGAGAGAACAGATTAACCAGTTTGTGTCTGATTAAGTCTTGCAGAGTCAGTGTATCAAATTTCAGAGGTGTGCATCAGGAACAAAGGTGAATTAAATGGTACTTCAGTGCTTCGTATATACAAATAAAACTTGAGTTACTCTTAATTTCCTCTGACACGTAAGTTTTGATGGACAAGGTGTTGCGTTTTACCTTCGGAGAGTCTGCACGTGCCACACATGTGGTTAGATTGTAGTTTCAGTTAAATTTGAAACAAAACCGCAGTTAAACTTGAATTGAAAGACAAAAAAGTTTTGTGTTTCCAAATGAAACCACTGTATGAAACTCTAATCGTGCTTTAGTTGCTACATGTGGTTGGTGATCAGTGAAAACTTTGAATGTTGAAACCACTTCTCATTGCACTCCTACATAAGACGCTCCAATACTGTCAGGCTCATCATGAACAGTTTTTAAAAATCATGCAGCATCGGAGATATTATATCGTAAATATGGACAGCTGTACATGTGTATTTGTTATGATTATATCACAGCTTTACTAACAGCAAACATAGCAGCCAGCTGATATTACTGACTAGTCCAACAGCAGTCAGCCCAGCTCGGCGTCTGTCTTTCAGCCTTTTACTTCACCGAGCTCTCGCCAACCACTAAAAGTCAGTCCCAGTTTTCCTCTTGTCCGGCAGCTTCCTTCATCAACGTCACCTTCTACTTCTCTGTCATTATGTTCATAGAGGCTGTTGAGCTCAGTTACATTTGTCCAGCTCCAGTTCTGGCACGACACTGACTCCACACCCGGTCAACGTTAGTATGCACCACTGGCCTGTAAACCTCCTCTTCTTCCAGGTAGTACAAACGTTGACACTTCCCCCAATTGCTCTGAGCTCACGGTCTGGGCATGCAGGCTAACAAACTCAGCTAAAAATAGCTAACAGCAGCTGCAGTTGGCAGCAGTTTACTTCACTGTCACAAAGAGTTGATGCAGAGCTGCCAGAAGACTTTAGGAAACATTTTCTCCATAAAGTATGATCCAGTTTTACCAAAATCAGTGAAATAGTTGGTGTTGTGTGACCCGGGTGATCGTACACAATGACAGAGACACCATTCACCTGATTACACGTCGACGTAGCATCAAACTGATTTAAAACCTGATATTTTACGGCAGAAATGTTGCTTTAAACATTAACAATGATATTTTTTTTAAGAGACGGACTAACATAGAAAGTAAAGGAAGTGTATGACCAATGTGCTAAATTAAGATTGTCATCGGTTCCTTGTTCCATGGTTGAACTTTGGTCTTGAAACTCTCAGGGCAGCACAAAACACAAAAACCTCATTCTGCACAGCTTCCTGTGTAAACAAAGGTCAATGAAGAAGTGAAACAATATGTAAAAAAGGCAAAAATATATATATATATGTATGGGGGGCCATTAACATTAAAAAAACATAAAATTTCACTCAGCATTTTTCACTGCTTGTTATTCAGCGTCACAGCAGGACCAGTGAGAAACAAACACACACATGTACACACAATCTGAAACACACACACACACGCTTTCTGTATTAAAAAGCCCCGGGGTGTCAAATAATCACAGCATCTATTTAAACAGGTATTTCCTCTGAGGGGATGAAGTTATATATAATTGATGGCTTGCAGTGGTAAAAATTCATTCATCCTCTTCCCTTCTATTCAAAATTCAGTGTGCCACGGTGCACACTGCCTCAGACTGTCCTTTTTAATCACTCTTTAATTACTCCTTGCTGGAGCATGCACACCAGTGGTGGTTTGTAATCCTGAAATGCTTAAATCGTAAGAATCATTAAACATTAATCTTTGGGTTCATGAGGAGGGAAAAAAAAGGTCTTTCTGCACAGCGTTCCTATGGATGGAGAAAAGGAGCATGAACTTGAATCAATGATGTAACAGCCTGCAGCTGAAATAACATAAAAAATAATGAGAAGGATGGATAGGACTATTTCATATTTATATGTAAAACATGAAGGCCATACAACTGAATTCACAAACCTGATCCTCTTGACCTGTTCGCTGGATCCTTGGGAGGAACTCACTCAGAAATCTCACCACCAGCAGTGTGAGAGCAGGGATTAGATTCAGGCTGTGATTCACTTTATTGGTTTTGGAGTTTTGTTTTGTTTTGTCAGCAATACAGACATTTTATGGATCATAAACTCAGTTAAACTTATATGAAACACTTAAAGATTCAGCATTGGGCTTTAAGCAGAGATGTGATGTCTGATTAAATATTAAACAGTTAGAATTGATTCAGATTTACACATAAAATGATGAAATCTACAACAAAACAGCAAAGCGCACGGAGCGTTACTAAATCTGTTGTATTTTCAATTAAAGTGACAACTTTTCTGCCATTAAGTAACAGATTTTATTGATAATACACTGACTTGTAATCAGGTGAATGGTGTTTCTGTCAATCGTACTTCTGTTTCTGCACGATCACGATCACCCGTGAGATGTACGTAACACTTAACAGCACTACTGACACTGATTTTGGTGAAACTGGATCATATTTTATGGAGAAAATGTTGTCTGGTTTTGCTCACCTCAAATCTCGGTGACTTACAGAGCTTCTGCAAACTATAGCTGCTGTTAGCTCATTCTTAAGAGGCTGCTTGGACTGTGAGCTCAGAGAATCAGGGGGAATGTTAGTGTTTGTACCACAGGCATTTTTGGACCAACGGGAAGAAAAAGGTTTTCAGGCCAAGGGTGTGTGGGAATGCAGATGGGGAGATGAGCTGGTGTCGAGCCAGAACCGGGAAAAATGGGGAATGTAACCGGGCTCGGCGACATAATGACAGAGGAGACCAGAGAATCAAATGATCTAACATGATTATACCTTTGTTTTTTGTGTTGTTTCCCTTATTTTTAAAGCTGCTTTGTTTTTATGGCCTGCACATTAACCCCATTTCCAGCAGCAGGTAGCCATTTTAAAGTAGATACAAACAATCAGACCAGCAGGTGAAGAAAGAAAAAACGTCTACAGAGCCAGACAGATATTTTCCCCCAGACTTAAAAAGAGAGTGACTGTTGCACGTAGTAAATATAACGTTGCACCATGTCTCCTGGCTCTTTGAAGAGAAATATATATATATTTAAACCCACTATAAAACTATTTAAAGGTGTGCATGTGTCAGCTCGGTGTGGGGTCTTCCTGCCCTCTAGTGACCAAAACTCAACTGACACAGCTTTAACCGACTGCTGACAAACTATACAGAAAACAAGGATGTGTTAAAAGCAAATTTCAAAGAGAAATGACTGAAGGGGAAACTCCCGCTCTCGTGAACCAGTGCTGTAACTTGATGATTCACTAAACCAGGGACTTTTTTTTTGCGTTTAGGGTTAAAGCCCCTCTCTGCTGCTGGTCCAAGACAATAACATGATGAATGACTTTACTGCTGTATGGTGTGGGTCGTACAATAGAAAGTAATGCACACACACACACACACATGTACAATCTTCTATAAAATCAGGTTGTAGATGATAAATGAATGCCAGTGAACCATCAGCAGCAGCTGCAATTACATTTCAGGCAAAAGAAATGGAGCAACCATTTAATCGTATAACGCAATTAGGAGACTTGCACACACACACACACACACACACACACACACACACACACACACTTTCCTCCCCCCTCCTCCATTCTTCTGTAAAACGTCCTCGGAGGAGTCCAGACGTTTTCATTGGCCGCGGCGATGAGAGGAAGAGGAGGGAGGGAGGAGGAAGAGGAGGAGGAGGAGGAGGAGAGACTGACGGACTGGCAAGAATTCCTCAGCGCTCCTCAGATTTCTTGAAAACCTCGGACCTCCTGCTCGTCTCCCGTCCCGACAAACATCCAGACCAGCTCCGAGCGGAGTCGCCTTTTTTTTATTATTATTATCATTATTATTATTACTACACAAAAATGGTAAGGGGGTAAAAAAAAAAGAAAGTAGCAAGTTTCTCTTATGAACTGATGTGGAAACGGACGGAAATGTGAAACTAAACCTTCATGTTACTTTTTTTCTTTTTCTTTATGTCCAGATGTCGAGAAGTGCCGCTGTGCTCCTGCTGCTGGCGGCGGCTGTGTGCAACGCAGAGGTAAGTTTAAAGGTTTGATTTCTTTCAAACAAAAGAATCGTTCGTGTGTGTGTGTGAGGTTTAAACTCATGTAAAACCTTAAATCCGTGTGCGGATTGTCAGGAACACAGCTGCTTTGTTCGCACACGATGTAGAAAACATCTGGAAAAAGGCTCTGAGTCACTCCTATTATCGGACACAACACATTTACAGCTTTTTTTAAAACACTGCACTGAGCCTTTAGGTTGTTACAGTATTTATCTTCTCAAGGAGAAGCAATTATGGTGTTATTGTTTGCAATTATGAGCTTCTTTGTGGAGACAATCAGGCTCTTGGTTGAACTAAATTGCCTCTGGGACAGTTTCTTTCATAGGGACATCATTTTAAATCCTAAAATAGGCATGTTGACATTTTTTCCTTTGAATGTAATCTGCAACAAACACTCACATCTTGCATCCTGCTGGACCACACACACACATAAATACTCCACCTAGAGTGTGTTTTTTTTTGTGTGGAGTTGTGAAGTTAACAGACGCCCAAAGTGACAAACAGCTGTGAAAAGAAAAGAGTTTGCTCTCACCCTCATCATCAGCATTGTTGGATGCTTTGGGTTGCAAAATTGCTCCGCCAAACTGGCAGCTGCTCTAATGGCGTGTTTGGGTGGTCAAGTCAAGAGAGCGTGGGTGTTTGTCTGTGTACTCAGGGGCTGTGAGAATACTCACCTTATGGGTCTCGCACCGTGACGCTAAGTCTGAGTAAACGCTGAGATAATGTGCTGTTAGATTAGCCGTCCTGATGGCACGGAGAGGAGACCACCACCTCCAATCTTCTCCTCCAACTCCAGAGCTGTAAGAAATAGAAACACACACACACACACACACACACACACCAGGTGGTGGTTGATGGCTTTATACCCTTCACCGGAGGCAGCTGTTGAACACCTGGCTCTGTGTCGACTCCTCTGTTGACCTGCACAACAGTCGCAGGCTGAAGAAGAAATAGCTGCAGCCTAATTAGAGGATAGATTTTTCAAACGCTCACAGCGAATGTGAAACACAAGATAAACCAATCGTCCGCCGCCTGGTGTATCTTTATGGCTTCATGCAGATGGCCATTAGTGTCTGGGCCGCCACAAACATTACTCATGGCCCTGACATGTAGCCTCCCCGCTCCCTTTCCCCTCGCTGACCTTCCACTGCTGTCCCTTACCTTTACCCGAGGGCTGGAAAATGTGCCATTGTGTGCGCCATTATTGGATTCAAGGCCGTGATCTGTGAGGTATGGCATGGCGAAGACAGAGCACACAGCGAGGTCTGTTGAGTGTACCCACGAAGTTAATGGGGAGGCATTAGAAAGGCATCTATTCTCCAAAGGTAATTACCCTGATAATATATGGCCTGTTGACTGGCCGTGGGAAGGATCTGAATTGGCATTCCAGTGTGCTGTCTGAAGGAGGTCAACAAGTTGGAGCGAAGCTATCACAGGGGTGGATCCGATGAGTATTTAAGGTGATGTTTAGGTGTTAGGTTTACTGTATACAAGACTCATGAAAGATTCTTTGTGTGCGTTTCTACTCTGGCATGAGCGCAGGGCATTAAAACACGGACCCTAACTCTTGATTTATTATGAAGGACAATGCCTGTGTGCTTCCTGAGGTGAGAAATTGCAGCGTTTGAAGACAAGCAGCTCAGAGATGTAGTGTGACAGGGCGGCAGGGGTCGAGACTCAAGTGGTGAAAAACTGTGTGTGTGTGTGTGTGTGTGTGTGTGTGTGTGTGTCTGCAGGCCCGGAAACAAGATATGCATCTTATGGATAAAATGTTGAGAGTCTTACTCAAACGCACCGGGTAGCTTGGTATGCAAAGGAGGTCAAGATGCAGGCGTAGTGAAAGTCATAAGAGTTTGCAGCCTCGAGGGACATGTACACACACACACACACACACACACACTTGCATATAAACAGAGAAAGAGAGAGAGGAGGGGAGTGTTTATATTTCTGTTTTTATGGCATGCGGGGTTATTGTGTTATCCTGCATCATCCGCTGTGACAGGGTGGAATGACACAGTGGTTAATTCAGTTATCTGCACTGGCTCTGGTTCTTGTAAAAGACAGACAGTCAAGAGGAAGTGAGCCCAGCAAGGCCACCAGAAGAAAGCTCTTCCTCTCCTCTTGGCGGTCCAAGAGTTGAGAGGATAAAGAAGAAAGGTTTAAGAGAAGAAGAAGAAGAAGAAGAAGAAGACGGTTCCCTTGTTGATGCCTCGGATCTGGAGCAGACTCTGATTGAGCCACAGCCTCTCAGGCACCCTGCCATGTTGCCATGTTGATGCCTGTTCTCTCTCATCCAAGGTGGGCTAAAAATATCTGCCCAGGTGTAGGGAACATGAGGGGACGCTGTGTCCTCTGCCTGTATCAGCCTGCTCTAATTACTGTAGCCCAACATCCAGTCATGGATCCTGCGCAAGGGATTGTGGAGGACGGTGAGATAGAGTGATGTAAAACAGAGAGGAGACGGAGCCACAGTCATGCAATTATAGCAGGGAAGATTGGGGGTGAGGTAAGACTTGGCTGTGTAGTGAAGGGTTAGGAGGAGGTGTGTGTGTTGTGTTTCATGTCCCTGCAGTGTGTTCTCGTCACTCTTGGCTTGGCATAAAAGGAATCCTCATTTAGCTTACCAGCTGTATTGTGTCTTATCATTATCGTCGACGTGCACTCAAAGGCTCGACACACATGAATTAACACGCACGCCGGAAACGACAAAGTGCAGCACTAAAGTCTCCTCAAAGGGCTTGTGAGTTAGAGATAATGAGTAGCACACATACCAACTCACTCATGCACGGCGAAAGTTAAACGTATGTCGAGGTTGGCGAGGCTTTAATTCCAGTTTCGCCGGGGAGAAAAGGTCTCAGCGATGTCTCCTGAATGCAGGTTATAAAGGGCGACTATCTTCCTTTTGTTTCCCTCTTTTATGTTCACAGTCAAAGGCAATAAATCAGCATCATTAGTGCGACATTCGAAGAAATTGTTTGAATTCCAAGGACACTAGGTTTTGCTTCCGTTCAACAAAGCCTCAACAGTTTCCTGATAAGATAAATCGACAAAAACAAAAAAAAAAAACTCATCCTGCAGCCTATCGTGGTCGTTATTTAGTGATCCGAGCTGACTCAGACGAGTTATTATAGCTGTTTTAGTGAGTATTGAAGTATGAGAAGGTGTATAAAAAGATATAAAGCTAAACATCCTCGGCACAAACACGAAAGCAGAAGTGCCAGACGTGAATGTGCGATCAACGATAGATGCTGAAACTAAATGTTTCCAACATTAATGATCCTCCAGGTTAGTTATTTGATTAATTGATAAATCTTTTTGTTCAAAAATATATTTAAAAAGTTCATTATTAACCGTCTCTTACAGCTAACGCTTGTGTTTTCAGATAGTAGGAAATTAAAAGTAACAAACCTTCACGCTTGAGAAACCGGAGCCGGGGAAATGTTTGGCCTTCCGAGCTTCCGAGCAATTTATTTTTATAATTAATGAATTGTTTTAGCTCTAAATGATTCCTGACTTGAACCGAGTATGAGGGAAATCTTGTAGGTTTTCTGCAAATTATAAAGAACAAAGACAAACAAACATGCCAAGTTGGTCTGCTTTAGATAAAGTTCTCCGTGCATTCGACGTGATAAAGGTTCGCAGAACAGATTTTAGTGCACGCACTGAAAACATCCTGCGAGTCTGTAAATGGGCCTTTTTTTTTTTCCTCCCTTCAACAAACAAATGTTCAGCCGTTAGCCCCAATACTGGCCTCAGAAAGAATGAGCAGAGAAGAGAGAGGGCAGGGAATCTGCTCATTCCCCTGGCCTGAGCCTAACGTGGGCCCTCCCTGGCTTCCTCTCTCTCTCTCCCCCCTCCCCTTACTTTTCCTGGCAATGGAAAAATGCCCAGAACAGAGCAGGGGTGGGAGAGAGGGGAGAGGAAGGTGGCAAAGTGGATGGAGAGAGAAGGAGAGAGAAAGCTTTAGGGGGGGAAGGGGATTATTAGATCAAGAAGAAGAGAGAGAACATCTATGTTGAAAGACTAAATCTGAACTTTGTGTAGAAAAGGACATGGAGAGAGGACAGGATGGATAAAAGCGGGATAGTTCCAACATGGATCAGGCAGTGGGGACACTTCTGTCCCAGCAGTGTGTCAACAGGGAGCCCAGGGGCGGTGCTGTGTTCATACCACTTTATGTTCACTGGTGACGTTTTAACTGCGAGCAGATGTGGCTCTGCCCAGGCCGTGACTTATTTCCTGCCTTTCTCCAATCCCTCACCTTCTCTGTCTCTTTATAACTTTCTCTCGCTCGCTCGGTTTTTCTCTTTGTCTATCAGTTGTTTTCCTCTTGTTGTTGTTTCGTACGGGGTGTAGCTGTTGTACATTTCAGGCCCTGTGGGTGTAAAATAAGAGAGGCTGCAGACTGGGGTGACATCATCCTGTCCGTTGGTTGCATTCCTTTCACAGTGAATAAGAAACAGAAGAGTAGTGAGAAGAATAACAGGCGGATCAGTGTAAGCTGGTTACTGAAGGACCTTTTTGTTTCTGCAGGTTTTAATCTCCGACCTGGCCCCTGAGAGAGTGTCTGAGACCACCCGTGGAGCTCATATCTTTATAACACCCTCAAATTAGTCTTACTTTGGCCTCATTATTCCAAGGACACATCCTCCTGCCAGTTCCGTTATTAACCCATTCTCATAGAAAACCATGAAGTACTAACCAGGCGGCTCAAACCAAGCGCGTCAGCAGATTGTGTCATATCGGTGATTTAATGTGTTTCTCGACTGTACTTCTGATCTCAAGAGGCCGTGAAGAAGTGAGGCTGAACCTGATTTGATATGTATGAAGATACAGTTTCAAAAAAGAAAGGAACAAAATGGAGGCACTTTAATTATTGAGGGCAAAATGCTACAGCTTTAGTAATGATTCAAAGCCACGGCCGATGATAGTGTGTTATGTTTCTCCCCTGTGATATAAATTCCTTAAAGGCGGAAACTGGTTCATAGTTAGCGTACAGTGTTTGGAGTGAGAGCGCTTCTCATTCCTCCTTTGGCTGCGCTCCACTTGTCTTCTGGTAAAGGCCTGGTTAGAGAAGAGGGGGGGACGCGAGAGGGGACAGAAGGAGACGGGCTGCTCGGTTTGTGTCCTTTTCACTCCTGGCATGAGCCCACATCTCATGAAAAGCTGACAAGCGTCGGACAAACCAGAGCTGGAGAGACAACACGAGACGGGGGGGGAGGAAGTGGGAAATGCTGGAGAGAGGCGGAGAGCAGGGGGGGGGGGGCAACTCTCTGACCTAAATACTGAGGAGAGTTTGGCTCAAGATGAACTCTGTCAGACCCCAGCTGAGTCACAACATAGCTCAGGAATGTGACCCCCTCCTTCACCTTGTATACCTCCTGATTATGTCTCTTTGTCTGCATCCCTCACCTTCACCTCTCTCCCTCCTCCCTCTTCATTATTTCACCTCGATGTAATTAGAGGCATGCTCGTGAAACGCTGTGTTGCATTTTGAGGTTGCGAGGGGGGGGGGCGAAGTCGCCTTGCTGTGTGCGCATTTGTCTGTCCATCTGTCAGTCTGAGGCTCTCTGCAGTGGAGAACACGACGGAGGGAACGGAGTCACTGTAAGAAACAAACAATATTAGCATTCTGCTTTCACACACTTTACAGAAAATATACATACATATATATACATATATATATACAGTTTATATATACTCTGGAGGAAATGCAAGTAACTCAACGAGACTGTGGAACATTGTGGGAAACATGCCAAGAGTTAGACACGGCAGTCTTGTAGCAGTAGCCGGTTAGTTTAGCCTGTTAACAAAAGCCACAAGAATTTCCGTCTTTAAGTTTCACTAAATCTGCAAGAAAAAAAAAAAATGTTGTTATACATCTGTAGTGTTGTGAAGTAAATGTCCCTGATGTACAGTATGTCCCAGTTGCATATGCAATACAATATTCAGTATTACAGTTTAGTTTCAAACACAAAGTTTGAAGTTTTGCTGATTATAAATGCCAACTAAAAAGTCTAAATGGAGACAGATTGATGCCTTCAGGGCACAGTTGGGAGCTTTAATGCCTGCCTTGACTCGTCTGTTCATGTCAGCATCATTGTTCTAGCTCCCTAATGAGATATGAAATATAATTTTTTGATGAATAGCATAGAGTTTTTTTTTTCGGGGCGAGGGGGGTTAAGTTGCAGAATAAAACATCAGAGCAGTTTTTTAAATTTTTGTAATCGTTTTTTTTTTTGTCTTTCTTAATTCAGTGGTCGGTATTCAGGCAGTATACTTTTCTAGTAATATGCAATTAAAACATGATTAACGGCTTCCATTCAGGTCGTTTTTTTTAAATTCAGATTTTTATATTTTGACCCTGAGAATAAACTCCAGTCTCTTTTCTTTGGGTTGCTTAAGAACTGGAAATGTATAGCAGAGGCCAAAATGAGCACAAACACCATAACTCGTCCATCTTCTTCTTGCACCCTTCCGGGATGTTTTTTTTTGTTTTTGTTTTGATATTTTAAGTTGTCAAAGAGCATTATATTTTATTCACATAAAAACACTCAGCAGGCTTACTTTACTCGAGGGGAAAGTGGAAGAAAATATTTCGTCTAGTGTTAATATCTCTCACAATGAGGTGGCAGCTCGCTCGGTACATTTAGCTACATCCAATAAATCCAATAACAACAGCAGCACTTGCAACAAATCCTATCTTTATGGAGCTTATCGTGCCAAGTTAGTGTTGAAAGTGTGTTATAGAGAAGCTGATGTGACGCGAGCTGAGTCACCTTTCACCTTTTTTGTAATGCAGAGCAATTCAGTATAACCTCCACATTGAGCATAACGCTGAATCAACATCTCTCCCTCTCTCGCTTAAGGAAAACTCGATATGCAGAGGATTTAATGCCGGGTTCTTGGATTGGATTGCATTAAATGAAGCTCTGCATGCGCAATAAACCAATCAAGCTGATTAAAACTGATATTGCTGAAAGGTTAAATTCAGTATTATTTTGTCCAAGTTACTTCCATTATGTTGTTTGTCACCGTGGGTGCATCCAGGACAGGGCGTAAAACAGTCCATAGATCAGTGTTTTCCATGCTAATGAGGGACAGCGTGCATTGTGGGAACAGGATTCATGGCGGCTGTAAAGTGACACGCACAGGAGAGAAGCATTGATTGGCCTGCTGGAGATCAATGGAGCATCACCGATGTACACACACATACTTACGTAGGCTCCATTACTCATGCTTTTGTGTGTATGGACAGATGCAGGCAGAAGGAGATGCAGATAGAAATGTGTTTTTCAACACGCTCACGGTTGCAGATTTATCCCGGGTTGGTGTTGTTGCACGGCCTGCGTCCTCATCAGTGGTAGAAAATGACTTTTTAATTTTTCAACTGAAGTGAGAACACATTGCCCTTTAACGCCAGTCCGCGTCGGCGTGAAGCAATTCAACACGTGGCAGGGGGAGAAATTGACTTCACCTGTTTCTCAATAATCAGACTCTCTGCACAGCCTCCTCCTCTTCTTCTTCCTCTCTCTCTCTCTCTGCTCCTTCCTGACTTCCTGAGCTCTGCAAAGCCGGTCTCGGCTCACTGGCGATCCTCTTGCAACCGTGAAAGGGTACGGGGCTGGGAATAAGACTAGACAGGGAGAATTTACAGTGGAGGAGAAGTAAAAGTACACTAGGTTTGAATTGAGAGGAAGCAAGCACCGAGGGGGTTTCGAGTAATAGCGTTTGGATTTTTAAAATTTTAAATCTCTTAAATCTTTTAATCTTAAACATGATATAATACATAATATAATTTTAACTTACGAAAGAAAAGATTGAAACAGAAAAAGAGGGCAGGAGATGAGGGGAAATGAACTGTGAAATGTGCTCATACATGCAATCAGTTTTATGCTTGGACAGCTTTCTGTATGTAGTCTGACGATTCGCTGATTAAAGCTGTGATTGTCTAAATGGGAGAGAAGGAAGAGAAGGCAGCGTTTGTTGGCTGTAATGAAAAATTGATGTCATTTAAGTAGGACACCCACAGCGGGTGTTGGTTTTTGTTTGTGCTGAGTTTGTACATTTTTTTTAATAATGTTTGCCCTGACTGTGACTGGGTTAATGAATGTGTTTATATGCACTCTAGTAGCACGCCAGTCATGATGGGCTTTCTGGAGAATCATAGAGAATAAACACACCAGGGTGTCTGAAACCTGCATAAATATATATCTTTAGTTAGTTAGTATAGTTTTGAGCAGCCTGAATGTGCTTTCTACTGCAGCGATAATACCTGTGATACTGCAGTGTGTAGGATTTAGTGGCACCTAGCAGTGAAGTTTCATCCAAATGAATACTCTCCCACATCTCGCCCTCTCTTTTCAAGCATGTAGGGAAAAAACTCTGGCTGCCAAATTGACATAACAAGCAAAAGGTCATATCTAGAGCAGTGTTTGCAGGACCTGCTCTTTCTATAGTGCTCATTTTAAGGCAACAATGCTCATGCACAGGTTATTATCCAGTAAAGAAAACATACTAATAAATATTGTATTCCATTCCTGCAAAGGAATCGTACACACTGGAGCATGTCCAGGAGTTATAGTCGATAAAACAAAAAGATACAATGGAAACCGATGTCATGGTGATTATCTACGCATTAAAATTAAATAAAAAACTGGTGTGACGTCTTGTTAAATACTGTCTCACCAAAACAGCACTGAGACTTTTGACACGTTTTACGGCTGTTCTAACGAATTCGGCATTAATATAATCGATAAAGATAAACTGTAAATGTTACATTTTAGATTTTGTTGTCTCGGTTTGTTTTAAAAAAAGCAAGACGCATCAGTAAAATAAGAGCTGGTTGGTCGAATTAAACACAGAATTAAAACACTGTTGTTTCACCGTCTGTCCCGTGTGTGTGTGAGGTGGTATTTTAGTTTTTTCAGCCGTTACTAATATAAATAGTAAAAAGTTTCCTGCCTCCTGTTTGGTACTGAAGAAAGTGCAACTTCCTTCTGATAATATTTAACATGTTTGATTTTTATCAGAACGTCAACACAAGACTAATACTTCCAACAAAGTGACAGACTCTTATTTCACTGGTTACATACATGATAAAAAGCAGCTAGCCTGTGGCACAAATGAGCTACTGTACTGTGGAACTATTTTTATTGGCGGAGCCAAATAAACGATTAAATAAATAAACAAACAAATCATAAACTGTTGTCACTTTTTGCTATAAACTAATAAATGACATTATGACACACGAGGTAACAATGTCCACACTGCGATTAACATAATTAACCCGCTAAATCAAAAGCCGTGCTGATATTCAGGATAACAGCACTCCCTCTTGTGCGATATTGCTTTATTATTTGCTTTCTTGCCAAGAGTTAGTTAGGGGATCAGTTGAGATCCGAGAGCCAACGTATGTATGCACCAGTAGCTAAGATTTAATACCTCTAACGTCTGCAATATATCAGTTTATTGGTTTAGTTTGAGGAATGAAAGGCCAGAGACAGTTCAGTCTGAATGTACACAGAGAACATTAATAACCAGTTTTCTTTAAGCTCCGTGCAAATATTGAAAATCATGAACCAGCTTAACACTGGAAACAAGGAGAGTAGTGTATGTAGTGAGGCAATGGATGCTACATGCAGACATGACAAGACAGCTCGCTTCCCTTGTTTGTTGAAGGTTGTTGGGGTGACAGCCACTTTGTCCGTCGTTTCCTGCCCCTGTCAATCATAAAATCTCATTACGGGGCTAGGTTCCATTTGGCTTTTTTGATTGACACTTCTGTGATCTTACCACAACAGGAAGCCATGTACATGCTCTCACCATGGCAACAATCCACTTGAAACAGCAAAGAGAGAGAGCCCTGTGCCTCTGTGTTCATTAGCTAAATGTCAGGAATCCTCTGCTGGTTCTAGTCGGAGAGAGAGATGGACAGGCAGAGCTACGTTTATACCAGATTCAGTTAAGGAGCCCATCCATTATTCATGTTCTCATCTGAGGTTTCTACAGGTTTCAACAGGCTTCTAGCCCATCTGTGTCTAACAAACTGAATTGTCCAACATGCTCAAAGCCAGAGGGACTGCTTTGAAGATTTTCCATGACCTCAACTTGAGTGCAAGTGTGTGTGTGTGTGTGTGTGCGTTAAAACCGTGCATAGAAATGAGCTCTACAATCCCTCTCTTCTTACCACTTCAGGGGTTAAAGCTGCTACACTGCGATGCTTGCATGTGACTGACCCCTCCCAGCATCTTGTTATATTCTATCATTAGTGAGGTTTAGTCACAAGAATCCAGCTTTGTTTTAACCTACATACCAGAAACCTAGACTCAAAAACACACACACACATGCACGCACACACACACAGCAGAAGCAGCAGCTTTGGAAGCCAGCTCACGTGCACTCATACACAGAACGCCAACTTTTTCTGTCTCGCTCTTACAGGAAACAGCGGCTTAAAGAGGAGGAGGGGAGTCTAGAGAAACAGGGAGGGGAGAAAGAAAGATTTCACAGAGTATGGGAATGGACCCAAAGGAAAACACAGCTCAGACTCCAGATGTGGAAACACCCTGAATACACACACACACATATATGCACACAAAGACACACAGATTGAGAAAGGAGGAGGTAATGAGGGTCATAAAGCAGCTCTTGCAGCTCCGCTTGGCATCTCGTGATTGGTTGGTCTGTAGCTCCAATGAACTCTTCTCTTCTTTTTCTTTTTCTTTTTTCTTTTGGCAAAGCCCACTGGCAATCTTCGACAACAAATCGACAAAAGATAAAGAAACAAAGACATGGAAGTGTCAACAAGAGAAAATGAGACTGAATAAATGTACCAGAACAGCAAAGTTTAACCGAGACAGAAACACTTGAAACACAGGAAGGAGCGGTTTAGAGCTTGCTTGTAGTTTGATAAGGTCTCGCCTGTATGGTTCTCATTTTGTCTTCATCCTTCGCTCTAATAGCACACACACACACACACACACACACACACACACACACATACACAGATGATGCTGGCGTAAACATCGTAGCCGCAGCACTGTCTTGTTTAATCAGCGCTAAAAACATCAGCTTTCCTTCACCTCATTATTTTTCTAAGTGGACCATGGTCAGCTGTCACTTCTCAAGTGTCTGAGTCTGGCATTTGTTGACATAGTAACTACTCGCAAACATAAGTGGGTCTCGAGAGACTTTAATAAAACCACAGGGAGTAAAAAAAATAAAGAACAGGGTTAAGGCGATAACTGGGAAGCGTGATAATCTGAATTCTGTCTTTTTAACTTGTTGAAAATCTTAATCCAGATGTGAATCAAACCACACAGTGAAAGGTAATCTCGCTGCTGGAGAGATAGCAGCCATTCTTGGAGAATATCTAAATCACGCCCCAAGAGTGTTTGGACTAGTGTGCAAGGATGAAATGTGAACAATTTCAAGTGAGTCAGACTCATGACCACAAAGTTATATTTATTATGTTGGTGAGGTAGCGCCACCAAGAGGGAGGGAGTGTCATTAAACTTTGCAGGCTGGTTTAGTGTTGAAATGTGCACATCTTTAAGTTCATGTTTAAGAAGCGGTTTATGTTAAACAGGCCACGCTAAAAGTTGAATTTGAGGTTATTCAAACTTGTTATGTACCAAGTGAGCTGAAGAAATCTGTAGTTGTTGCAAAATGTGTTGACAAAAAAAAAGAAGCAATTTTATATTTCACAGTTCAGGAGTCAAAAGAGAAAATATCATTAAATGGCAACAGAAAACTAGGCCAGTCATTCAGCCTCTGCCCTTGGCGTTACTCTCCACTAACTTTCTTTGAATTCTTCTCTCGCTGGCCGGCAAACAAAAGTGATAAATCAGTGCAGCCTTTTTTTGGATGTCATCAGGGGAGAGAGTCTATTCTGTCAGTGCAGTGAAGGAGTGTCGAGGTCAAGACGGTCAAGTTTGATTGAACGTGACAGTATAATTCGAGAGAGAGAATTTGTGCTTTAAAACGTGGTCGCAGCGCTCTTAAATGTGCGTCTTGATAGGGAAACAGCGCCGCCCTGTGGGAAGAAAAGTGTCGATAAAGTTTCCAACGTGTTTCCTGTCTTTCAGGAGCTGCAGAGCAAGAGCAAAGTGTGTGCCAATGTGTTCTGCGGGGCCGGCAGGGAGTGTGCCGTTACCGAGAAGGGGGAGCCCAGCTGTCTTTGTATAGAGGTGAGTGCTGGCTCTGCAGAGACCACGTGACGCTTACTTCCACACACAGGAAAAGGAGCAGCAATGTAAAGAAATGATACAAAAATGAACAATTCTGTCTTCTGCCCCTCTCTCTCTCTCTTTCCAGAGCTGTAAGCCCCACAAGAGGTCAGTGTGTGGCAGCAACGCTAAGACGTACAGGAATCACTGCGAGCTCCACAGGGATGCTTGTCTGACTGGTTTGAAGATCCAGGTGGCTCACGATGGACACTGCCAGGGTATGAGCAGCCACACAAGATGTAGCAATCTCACCACAGGGTCTTTTAATCGCTGTTTTGGAGCTTCCATTTGTATCACACAATCTGTCATTGGATTATAGATGTTAATGTGAATATTTTAAAGTCAGTGTAAAGGCACTTTTTCTTTCAAAATACATTAAATATGTTGGAAAAACTTTGAACTATATATTCCTGAAATGTGGAGTTAGAGATTTTTCACCAGTTTTTCAGTCTCAGGATTTTGTGGGCGGTCCTTAAAGGCTGGCTCGATGACACGCTGAGGCCACCCTGAGCAAAGAGATAGAGATTAATTTATCTCGCTCGGTGTGTCTCAAAGTTAATCATATCATTTTATGAACTCATCTGACACGTTTCAGTCACTTCATAATTGCTGCTTCAGCGCATTCAGTGGACACGCCCCCACAGTCCTGGAGCTGAGAGCACTGCTCATTTTTACACGATTTTGACACCTAATTTCATAAACTTGTCGATATTTTTAATCGTTTAAAATTTTGGATGGCTAATAACACTTTCTTTTTTAGTCTGACAAACTCAGAACACATATTTATTCTTAGTTTACACAGGCTTTATTGCTATAAACTGATATCTAAAGTTCCTTTCTTATCTAGCTAAAGCTGTTTCCAAGAATGCTTTTACGATCCCAGTATAGTGCAACTTCAAATGTGGTTAAGACTATAATAACATTATCATTAATAATTAAAAAGATGTTCTTTTCAAGAGCAATAAAGCATTTTGATCAGGGGAATGGTGCCAGATCAGTACAAGGTTATAGACTAGATGACCTCCCTGCAGTTATATATATATATTTTACATGTTTTACACTGTGATGCTTGCTATGTTCCTGTAGTTACTCTGTCTACTACACAAACAACATTTAATTGGTTAGCATAGTAAGGGATGCAGCAATCCAAGTTTTTCTCTCCTGAGACCGACAACACAGAACGTCTGCCGATATGAAGCACCGATCCAGAATCAATACTCACTTCACTGCAGGGAACTCAATTTAAATGTAAGATAATATGACAGCAGGGCCTGCAGTGGCATTAAAACTGATTTGGGCTTGAGTTAATGTAACTGGCAGTGGAAACAATGACCTTTTTAGTGCTGCTGACCAAGAAATTTTATTTACTGTAGATGGCTCAGTATAATAAGGTCAGGATTGACACTAATACCAATCTGCCATGTCAGATTGGTGCATTCCTATTTCTAAGTGTTTTGTTGTGGGCAGTCAGGTGTCAAGTGCAGGCTGGAAGCTCAAATATTACAGCTATTAGAGCTGCTGCTTGGTTATTTCAGCATTGGCTAAATAAGGGCAGACAGCTCTCCCAACATGGCCTTTTAATGACCCTCAATTATAACGTATCAGACCACACTTTGTTAAATATTATATATGTGAGGATGTGTGTGGATGCCATTGGGTTCACCTGACAAGCAGGTGACACGTGGCGCTTTGTGCTGATAATACAGCATATATAAAGACTGATGGAGGTGATATGATATGTGTGTATATCAGGTGATTGTGTTGATTGATCTAATGCATCTAATTTTATTGCCTTATCTTGAGTGAACTTCACCTCGACTGTCCTTCTCACACTTGGTGATGCCGCACTCTTTGTGTCTCCGCTGGGCAGAGAAAATATTTACGTCACACCTTCCTGTTTTACAGCCCTTTGGCCTAGTGTTCAAGGATAGCCACGTTTATTTCTATTTATCTGAATCAGGTCAACGCTGTCCAATTGAATTTTTTGTATTTTGCCTCAAATAATTGTATTCTTTCTCTCTTTTAAAAAAAATCACCTTTAGAGAGGAAAGCAGAGCAGGCAGCTGCCAGCCCAGGTGAGTTTGTGTCTGTGTGCTTGTTTTGTATATTTAAATTACGTTTATGGACTTTTTGTACAATCTTAGTGACATAAGAAGTTCACTTTAAACATGTAAATTCAATGTTTGGATTTAGATCTTGGTTCCCAGATGGGTTAGGCTGAGATCTGTCTGTGCAATGACTGTATTTTATGGTCTAACAGAAAGAACATGGAAACACTGACGTATGCACAAAGGGCAGGGGTCACTCGTGGAATAGCTTGTGAGATAGATTGATAGATTGTATCCTTTGAAATGTTTATTAATGCTGACCTATGGAAATGTTCCCATCCCTGTAGTGGTATGCTACGCTGCTGACCGCAATGAACTGAGGGGTCGCGTGATCCAGTGGCTGCAGACTGAGGTCGTCCCAGACGGCTGGTTTGTCAAGGGATCCAACTTCTCTGACATCCTGCTCAAATACTTCAAGGTGGGCTCCTTTTCTCTAACGGGCTGCAGAGAGACAGAATAAACCTGAGTCTAAATCAATGCACACAGTTGCTCCAACAACATTCTTAGTTCATTTATCTGTGTGGGCCTCCTCCAAACATCCCTGATCCTTAAAGCCGCTGCAGGCTGTGTCTAATTATTCACGTGACAGATACTTCAAGCATGTCAGCTGATGCTTATAATTGAGTTTAATGAGGGTATCTGTCCTGCAGAGGAGGACCCCTGCCACTCAATGGGCTGACATGAATGACGTTAAAGCAGAAGATAGCAGATGGTTCTTTGAACAAATTGTTTAGACACCCAGTATTTATTTGTCTGCTCTTTCTAATCATAAAAAAATGCAGCACATTTTTAGAGCACACTTACCGCTAACATGAATATCTTTAGTGCAGCTTGTCCTCCACAAAAACACCACATGGGGTAATGGGATGTAGATTAACAAGCAGCTCTGATTAATTCAAGACGAGCATTCATATTGAGATGTACGTCTAAAATTACTGCATGAATAGAAATTTTCATGCTCCTACACACACATTTCTGCTCCAGCTCCATTTTCAAACCGCATGAAATAAGCACATGCTGTCAGCAGTACTTGATGTGCTTATGTCAAACTGAAATCACTTAACAACAGGGTTACAGAGGGTTTTGTCATGGCAACTGCCGTGCTCTTGGTATATTTTGTGACTGTACTTGCAATTTTACTGACTGAGGTTAATCTGACCCGTCTATCAGAAACACCAATGATTTCTTTTAGAGTAATATTTCCAGCACATGACAAGTCTGTTTTATTTTCTATCTGCAGTCGTACGACAACGGCGATTCTCAGCTGGATTCCTCCGAGCTGCTCAAATTCATCCAGCAGAACGAGTCAGTTGTGGAGCTGCAGTCCTACGCCGACCAGGAGAGCAACAAGCTGCTCAGGTCAGTGTGTTTGTATGATTTGGATTTGTCTGGCCTTCCATTTGCTTCCATGGCAATGCTTGCACATACAGATTCATATCAGTGTGCTTCAGTGCTATTTTAAGCCACGTAGTGTGTCGTTGAACTTTATCTAGCCAGTGCAAACTTTACTGAAGGCCTCCTGTGGGTGGGGGGGCGCGTGTTGGCATAACTAACTGTGCTCTGTGGAATAAGACACAGGAAACTAATTAACTTTTAGTCTGTGCGCTTCTTTTCTCCGTCAGCTCGTAATTCTTCTGCATTTGCATGCATGTTTGTTCGTGCTTCCCCAGGAGCCTGTGTGTCGATGCCCTCATTGAGCTCTCTGATGAGAACGCAGACTGGAAGCTGAGCTTTGATGAGTTCCTCAACTGCCTGAAGCCTGGCTTCAACCCACCAGAGAAGAGTGAGTTTAAAAAGGGTCGACTGACGTAATGTAACACAAAGTAACACACAGTAGATAAAGTCTATGGATGCATTGAAATGAACTCCTGGCACCTAACAAACTGTGGCAATCAGATTGCTGCTCCGTGCTGAGTACTCTGGCAGCCGTTTTAGTATTCTGCTGTATATCTAGGATAAAGTTCACAGGAAATGGAGGGAAAACATTGACTACAGAGCACTGAACCCTTTAACCAGAGTCAAGGACACACACGCATGCTCACATGTAGGCGTTGTGTATTTGTATTTAGAAATTCCAGGTTTATCCAGATTTATCACACACACAGCGAACCTTTGGATCATGGAAATCATGACTTTAAAGCATGGACTGTTTAATGACGCACGCATCTTTCTTTCCAAGTTTTGGAGATGTCTTGAATTCATTATTCTTTTTCAGTCCCTGACACACACACACACGTACTTCACAAGCTCTGCTTAACATGAGAAATTTGCTGACTTTCTTTAGTAAGGTGAAACTAGCCAAAGGCATGTGACTTTAAAGTTACGACACTGGATGAATAATGTGGCCTTTTGAAATGCTGACAAGTCTTGGTCACCTAAATTTATTACAGGGCGATGCTTTTTTTTCTTTATTATCATTCTGCTGTGGTCTATTATCTGTGGTCTTGGCTCAGTAGTCTTTCATGTGTCTTTCGGCAGAATGTGCCTTGGAGGATGAGACATATGAGGACGGAGCAGAGACCCAGGTGGAGTGTAACCGCTGTGTGTGTGCATGCGGCAACTGGGTCTGCACTGCTATGACCTGCACTGGTAAGTTTACATTTTTGTGTACGTTTATTCTTTTGATTGTTTTTTAATCAGCTTGAACATTTTTTAATGTTTTGTCTTGTCTCCATTCAGATAAAACAGCAGCTGTGGATGAGGTAACAGATGCTGGAGCAGAGATGACTGAGGAGGAGTGGAATCTCCGTGTGGCTGAGCTCAACAAGCACCAGGTCTGTCTGAAAACGCCCGTAAACAATAAAAACATGGAGCATAATCAATCATATGAATGGGAGGTTTATCCCTGAACGGGACAAATCACCTGGGCATACTCTCAACTTTTAAAACATATTTCAAACTGCTCATAAGACTCCACTCGGCTATAGGGTCCATTAAATATCACGGACATGAGCCAAAGGGTCTGGCTTTAGATTTCTTCAGGACATAACCTTGATTACTTGCAATGTTTTTGTTTGGAGGTTTTTTTTTTTTTTGGACACAGAGACTTTAAAATCAAACTGCTCACCCAGCACAAAACAATCCACAGGGGACTTGGTAGGTGTAAATTTTTATGTTACTGTGTACCAACCTAACACAGCCCACTGAGCCAGGGTATCAACAGCTTTATGACTCCTGGCTCGAAAAGTGAAACAATAAATCAAAAGCAGCGAAATAAAGAAATGTTTTCTAAATTAGATCAATAAAACTATGAAATAGGCATCGATATGAAAGAGACGGCAGATGGTGGAGGAAAAAAAAGAGCCATATGATCACCAACATTTTCTTTTTTATTGGATTTATTATGACTGTTGAAGGGGAGGGATTTTGTGTGGGTGATTCACAGTCATTAACTTATATAGTTATTCCTAAGAGTGAACGTCAAGTAGCCCACTGTGGGAATTAAGACAATAAACAGCATTATCTGTCAGTCTTAAAGAAGAACGCCACTATTTTTACACATCAAAGGCTGTCTGCAGGTCCTAGGGAATACTACTGCATTGGTGGCTCCAAAGGGAGCCATGCTGCATGGCAAACTGCCTCAACTGATGTCACTTGAGTCAGCATCAGTTGAGGTCTAAGACTACAAATCTGAAAATAAAATTAGGAGTCAGAAAGAAGTGAAACACAAGCAAATCCCAGGCTGAATTCTCTGCAGTTGAGTTGCATTGTGGGTAATGTAGGCACCAAATTTTGACTAGGAGAATGCATGGATTAAAAAAAATACACTATCTCTGGTTCTAGCTTCTGCAACGCCAGACAGATAAAAATGTATCAGTATCACGTTATAACATGAAACATATTACGTTAAAATTTGATCATTTATATTGTTATGATGTGAAAAGTTTCACGTTATAACGTGATAAGTTGTGCTCGGGTGGAAGTGGAGTTTTCCAGCTATACAGCCCCATGCGTTTTAAAATCCTCTTTATTGTCTGCGTATTTATCACAAAATAATTCACTGTGCTCAGTGACAACAGAATCTTGACATGTCTCAACCCAAGCATGAAACACAACTTCATTTAAGTCATGTAAATGAGCCATATTTTTCAGTTTATCCACTCTCAGCACACCTGTCCTCACTCAAATAAAAGTTTCACGTTATTACAACGAAATGTCTCACTTTGTAATGTGGAACTGGTACATTTTTATTTCTCTGTTGTGGCGGTATTATACTTCAGTACAACGTATTAGAGGAGCACAAGGCTAAATCAGTGAAGTGCTCTTTTAATTACATAACCTGTTATGAGGTAGAACATGGATAGCTCCAGACATGTCCAACAAAGGCTTTGTATCCCTGTCCGTTCACTTACAACATAAGGGAATGCTTATGTATGTGTGTTGAGGCTCACAAGGTAACTAGGGCTCTGGCTTGAGGCCAGGGCTGAGTCAGCAAGGTCATGTACTCCAGAAGGGGCAGCTTATAATGCCACCGTAAACAAATGTGGTTGTATGGGTACACGTTTGGTGTGACCAGCTGCGAGCTGAATTCAGGGCATTGCTTCAAAATTTTGCTTTTAATAGATAAAGAATATTTTTTACATCTTTATCTTATATTTCATACTTCATGTCTATGCTGTTTGGGATAAGAGAGAAACGTAATTTCGATGCTCTGTATGTCCTGTACATATAGCAGCATTGACAATAAAGTTGACGTTGACTTTGACTTGACTTCCAGAAATGTTAAGAAGCTTTGAGATGCTTATACAAATATATATTCACATCAACATTTATTCATTGTGTTAAATGAGGTCTCAACTCTTTCCATCGTTTCAATGCAGGAAACAGTCGAGAAGATGAAGAGCAGCACAAAGGAGGCCTAAACAAGGACTCAATGAAGGAGAGGACGCACGTCATCAACCTTCCTCCATACTTGATTTACCTTGCGGCCATGTGTTGTTACTAAACTGACTTTTTCATGTTTCTCTGCTATGTTTTTTTTTTTTTTACATTGTTTCAGTGTTTGTGTTGATGTTTGTTAGATTCAGGGGCGATCGAAGAGTATTATAGGATTCCCTCCTGTTCAGTACTGTCATATTTGATTGTATTACTGCGCCTCTACGCTAGCCCTGGGGCTATTTTTACTACAATCCTTATATTTTTACAGTTAGTATGGAGAAAAAAAAAAAAGTTGTCACTGTTTTGGAATATGGAAGTTTGAGAAGGTAGAAGAGAAATCCAGCTGTTGAAATGAGGAAGCTACAGACAAAGCTCACCACGTGACGTGACACCTAGTGCAGCATGTTTCTCCACATCCTGAGAGGTTTTTACAGTCAACAAGTAGGAGACGCTGGAACAAGAAGGTAAAGCTACTAGTGATTTTGTTGCCATTTAGAACTGCCACAGTAGGCCACTACTTGACCAATGCACTTCTCTTTCTTTCTCTCGAGCTTTCCTAGGCTTTAGTTTATCAGAAGCCTGAAAACTGTTTATATCTTACTGCTAAAGTAATACTTTTGCTGCAACAACAAAAAAAAAAAAAGCATTTGCTTCTGTGTACAGTATGTTATTGGCTTGTTCAATCGAGTTCCCGTGATATGCTCAGCCGAGTCTCCCCGGTGTGTTTTTTTTTTTTTTTCAGTTTCAACATTTCTTGGTCTGTGACAAACAAACATCGTGGTCCATCTTTTTCAGCATGGCACAGCACAACTGCACCAAGGCGAGACTTGTGATCTGAATATAGCATGGTGAACACTGAAACCAAAGTCTTGATGTTTGAATGATGTAAAAAAATTAATTAAAAAAAAATCTCTCCAGGTAAAACATTACTCTGGACCCAGCAACAACACTATACCTGTGCTTACAAAATCACTCTAACAGAAGGACTAGCCTCACTGTCAGCTAAAGTAGCTTAGACGCATCGATAACTGGGTGCATTTTAAGTGTGTGTGTATGTGTGTGTGTGTGTGTGTGTGTGCTATGGGAGTGCGATTGGTTTGTTAAATGTCTTTATTTGTTAAAAATCCTGTATCTAAATTGGGAGATTTGACAATAAAATATCAGTGCCTTAGACCTGCAAACAGTATAGGTCTCTACCTTTGCCTGCTATTATGCCACGTGGCATAGCGAGAATGAGTGTGCTTTGCTGAATTTTAGCAGTAAACTAGTGCTTTGTGACTCTATCCCTGATACATGTCTGCGTGAAAGTTGCATTACTAGGTTGAGGCTAAATCTTTATATTCCACTAAAAGTGCAGAGACTGTAAGGAATATGTATGTATGCCAATAAAGCCCATACACAACAACACAGCTTTGTCACTTTGTACTTGAGTGTATGCTTTTATCTGTCAGATTTCACATACTGTGGAGTAAAAAGAAAAAAAAAGAACATTTCTCTTGGGGAATTATAGACCTGTCAGTCTGAATAAGAAAGTGTTACATAAAGCTATTCTATCCACTGTTGGGCTCTCTCCTTTGGGTGTAGTTTTGAATCCAATATTATGTTTTTGAATTGCCCATGAGGCACTACATGGTGAAGTAGAGCATATCGAGTACATGTGCAATTTCACTTATATTCTCTTACTTTTAACAGATATATTCTTTGCACTGATCACTGGACGTTCTGATATTGTCACTTTGGACTCCTCTGCTAAACACTGTGACTTTCATTCATTGTCTACAGCCTAATTTAATTGTGTGTGTGTGTGTGTGTGTTTTATATATATATATATATAGCTCTATTTGTAGTTCTATTTCTTATTTCTAGTTCTATTTTTACTTTTATATAGTTCTACATTTGTAAAGATCTCAGCACATGTTTGAATTCTTAGAACAGGTTTAATTTAAATGCAGATTTATCTATATCCGATTATATTTGTACTTATTTAATTATATTTAGATAATTGTTGAACTAGCCTTTAATGTGAGGCGCTTTGAAATTTTATTTTGAAAAGTAAAAATAATTAGTAAGGGTAATGTAAGAGCCAGTGGTAAGATATTTGATATCTATCTAAAAATAAATAAGTAAATATAAGGAGAAGACGAAGAAAGTAGCCAGGCATCATTCTATGACTATCATTTTTGTTCATATTAGGACACATCAGAGTGAATTATCGACTTTATACCAATTTGAATGATTGTTATTCTGTTTAACCTGTGCTTTATTTCAGTTAAGTGGCGTTTGCAATGCTTTGTCATGTAAGTCTTGTCATTTTAATAGTCACAATTGATCTCAAATGTGATGTCTTTATTCTGTAATCCTAGTCCACATTTAACTAGTCACTACAGCCAGAATCAGTTCTTCAAAACTGCCCACGTACTGTAAGTATCACTTCCTACCTCGTCGAAATCTGGGCGAAATCTCACGAAGTAACCCGAACAAAATAGAGCTGTGACAGCCGTGTGAATAGATCTGAATACAGTGAGAGAAACCCAATTATCCTGTACCTATTTCACACTCAATGCACGTCTAAGTCAGCAGAGTATTGCATAATGTAACAGAGGAGGGGTGTTGCATAATGGCAGACCGTGCTGGGCATCTGTCAGGACGAATCATCCTATACAACAACACGGGTTGCTGCAAGACTCAAAAACCTAATCAGTTTGAATTACACACATGGTGATGTTGCGCGTCGCTATAAAATGTCAATAAAGTGCAATAAAGCCACAAATCTGTTTGATACCTCTGTAATGTGACAGATTGCGCTATCGGCCAATCAGCGGGTGCGTGGGCGGGGCTTGGCTCGGGAATCAGCCAATCGCTGAACGCGAATGGAAATATCTCGCCTCAAAGAACGGCTGCATTGTAGGACTCGGACACTGCATTCAATGTAGTGACATGTAACGTTAGCTCAATACTAAATTAGTGACCTAGATTTTTTGTTACTCCAGAGATGTGTTTAAATGTAGAAACCTTTCCCTTCTCCATGTCGAAGGCGGACAGGTCCTGGAGCTAACTCGCGGTTTACGGGGGCGTTCAGCCTACAGCAGAAAAAAAAAAAAAAAACTTCTACAAGGACTTTGTTCAGAGTTTAAATTCACGCTAAAA
Organism: Larimichthys crocea; assembly: GCF_000972845.2. NCBI lineage: Eukaryota > Metazoa > Chordata > Actinopteri > Sciaenidae > Larimichthys > Larimichthys crocea. The sequence goes on from NC_040028.1 coordinate 16,937,186, forward strand.
TCGCCTGAAAATGGAGATTCACGAAGGGGCAGCGGCGGCGGGGGATAGCGTACTTGACTTTTCACGTTTGAGCCTCAACACTTTTAGCTTTGACACCATCAGCGACGAGAGAAAACGGGAAACCAAACAACTCTACCTGAACTACAACCGGTTAGCCTCTCTCCCGTCGTCCGTCAGCGTTTTCTGCAACCTCGAGTTTCTGGACATCAGCAACAACGGACTGTCGGCCATCTGCGAGGACATAACGCGGTTGAGCAGGCTGAAAACGCTCCTGGCCAAGAACAACCGTCTGGACGAGTTCTCGCTGCCCAAAGAGTTCGGCTCCCTGCAGCTGGAGGTGTTGAACTTTAGTGGGAACCGGTTCGAGGAGATCCCGCTTCAGTGTACCAAACTGCTGCGTCTGCAGTCGCTTTCACTCGGCGGGAACAGACTGAAAAGTATACCTGCAGAGATAGAGAATTTAACCAGGTAGGTCACGGAGGTTACAAAGTTTTTAAAAAACCGTTGACTGTCAATCAGCGAACGTTAACTGGTCAGTTTACTCTTTACGTAGCTAGCGCTAGTTAGCCTAACCGACGGTATTTGATAACTATCTAAAAATAAATATATAAATATACGAAGAAGGTAGTCCAATTTGTTATTTTTCTTCATATTACCGACTTCAAATCATTTTAATTATAGTTATTAATGTTTAAGTTGGTCAAATTTAGCCTATGGTTAATTTCAGTTAACTGACTCGAACGCAAGTGCCGTTGCTATGGTTACCCGTTGACAACGGGACAACTAACTAACTAACGTAGCAGCCAATCAGAAATCAGCGTTGAATTAGAGCCAAGATGATTGGCTGATTTAATCCATTAGGTTATTGTGTTATTAGCAATGTGCTGCTGTTGATAAGTAATACATCTGTTGAAGTCATTTTGCAAGCAAAATTTTTAATTTATATCTTTCTTATGTGACTTAAACTATACAGCTAGTTAGTTTGTATGTTTTAATTTGTAAAATTCAACCTAATTTCAGTTCAACTGACACAGCGCGTGGAACCCTTTTTAAGTGCCGTTGCTATGGTTACCCATTGACAACGGGACAACTAACTAACTAATTTAGCAGCCAATCAAAAATCAGCGTTGAATTGAGCCAAGATGATTGGCCGATTTAATCCATTAGGTTATTGTGTTATTAGGAATGTGCCTAACTATACAGCTGGTTAGTTCTGATTGATAAAGTCCTATATTTACTTAGTTCCAGCTTCTTAATGGGCCTTTTGATGTCAAATAGGAGGTAAACACAGGTGTTACCAATGATGTTAATTAAGGTTCAGTTCCATTCAG
>NC_040028.1:16938526-16952471 GCF_000972845.2 Larimichthys crocea
ATAAGTAATACATCTGTTGAAGTCATTTTGCAATCACAATTTTGACTTTTCTATCTTTTATTATGTGACCTAAACTATACAGTTGATTAGTTCTGATTGATAATGTTTTAGTTTGTGAAATTTAGCCTATGGTTAATTTCAGTTAACTGACACAGCACGAGGAACCCTTAAGTGCCGTTGCTAGGGTTACCCGTTGACAACGGGACAACTAACTAACTAACTAACTTAGCAGCCAATCAGAAATCAGCGTTGAATTAGAGCCAAGATGATTGGCTGATTTAATCCATTAGGTTATTGTGTTAATGTGCTGCTGCTGCTAAGTAATACATCTGTTGAAGTCATTTTGCAAGCAAAATTTTTAATTTATATCTTTCTTATGTGACTTAAACTATACAGCTGGTTAGTTCTGATTGATAATGGTTTAGTTTGTGAAATTTAGCCTATGGTTAATTTCAGTTCAACTGACACAGCGCATGGAACCCTTTTTAAGTGCTGTTGCTATGGTTACCCGTTGACAATGGGGCAACTAACTAACTAACTTAGCAGCCAATCAGAAATCAGCGTTGAATTAGAGCCAAGATGATTGGCTGATTTAATCCATTAGGTTATTGTGTTATTAGCAATGTGCTGCTGTTGATAAGTAATACATCTGTTGAAGTCATTTTGCAAGCAAAATTTTTAATTTATATCTTTCTTATGTGACTTAAACTATACAGCTAGTTAGTTTGTATGTTTTAATTTGTAAAATTCAACCTAATTTCAGTTCAACTGACACAGCGCGTGGAACCCTTTTTAAGTGCCGTTGCTATGGTTACCCATTGACAACGGGACAACTAACTAACTAATTTAGCAGCCAATCAAAAATCAGCGTTGAATTGAGCCAAGATGATTGGCCGATTTAATCCATTAGGTTATTGTGTTATTAGGAATGTGCCTAACTATACAGCTGGTTAGTTCTGATTGATAAAGTCCTATATTTACTTAGTTCCAGCTTCTTAATGGGCCTTTTGATGTCAAATAGGAGGTAAACACAGGTGTTACCAATGATGTTAATTAAGGTTCAGTTCCATTCAGGTCAAACAGAGTCAGCGTGCTGCTGTAGTGCATGTTGGCTCACTGGAAAGGCTTTTATTATTGGAAACACCTGCGTTGGCTCTATTTTTCTCATGTTTAAATGGGCACAATGAAGAGGATTTGCTGCTGTTCTTTGTCTAATGTGATCTTATATTGAATATCCATTGGTTTTGTTTTGTTTGTAGGACACCAAACAATTCAAAGACGACACCTTGAGCTTAAGAAGTGATTGGCATCTTTCACTTTCTAAAAACAATCTATCGTGGATGGGGTTAGAAAATGATCATTAGTTGCATCATTATATCAACTACAATGTCGTAGCTCTAGTAATAAGGCAATAGCATACACATACAAGCATACACATTCAATGTTATCTTTGCAACCGTGTCAGTCTGTAGCCAAACATAAGTCCCCACGTTCTGTTCGGTGCAAAAGTTAATCTTGGCGTTTCAAATGTTTGGTTTGCGTTTGGCCTGAGTCGGCTTTTATCTGTCAGCTGTTATCTGTATGCTCCATATGAACAACTTTGAATCCTCTTTTATCAGTTATGACATAGAAGGTACCTTAAACCCAGTTAAGTCACACTTTCCCTTCTGTTTCACACAAGTCGCTTTGACCCAGTTGACCCAGCTATTTAATGTCAGTCCTGGGCAATCGGTAGCATTTCTCAGAAAGTAATTTAAAAACATGGTCCCTCTTTCCTGAGTTTAGTGGTGTTGATCACGTCTGTGTGTGTGTGTGTGTGTGTCATGTTCACTTCCAGACAGTTTATCCTGTAAACATCATGATTCATAGTGTGTGTGCAGGATAATTGCGTAATTAAGCCATTCCAGTAAGTTTGCCACTTCGGGGTAAATAGACTAACAGTAGTTACTAATGAGTGCCAGGAGAGTAGTAGTACCACGGAATATAAACACGTTCATTATTGTTGTAGTGAAATGTAACATAGGTTAAATTCAGAAACACTGCTGTAATTACATACGCCCACACAGGAGAGAAACAACAGCCTCTCAGTATACCTTACAACTCTGTAAAGGAACTAAAAACATATGGCGAAAGAACATTACGAAACAGACTGAGGACTGAAAAAAGGGGCACTGATTTCAAAACAGCTGTTACTGTGTCAGTTTAAAGCTTTTAAGAAGATGTAGAAGTACGTTTGCTGTTGGAAGAAATTGACCCAAAAAGCAGCCAGCTGTGAGATTCTTTCTATCTTATCAATTAGTTTAACAGTAGCGAGTCACACTGACCTCACAGCCAGGCCAAAGATTAAACATCCAAACCTCTTGGCTAGAATAGATTTTTTTGAATAATCAATTAATGATTGAGCCATGGAGTCGAGTCACTTTTTGAAGTTGATGTATGTAGAATAGAATCTTGACATTTTTTCTGTATTATCTAGTGTAAAATATAAATATTCATGTAGTCCAAAGCCAAAAAAATTTATTTCTTGGTGTATCTGAAGGACGTATGTTGACACAAATACTGCGCACTGTACAGTTTTAATGATCTCTACTTTTTAAGTGCAGCCTGTGTCAAATTGACACAAGATAAAACAGTGTCCTTTTTTATTGTGGCCATTCAAGGGCACACCTGTGCAGTAATCATGCCTTTTTAATCAGCATCTTGATATGCCACACCTGTCAGGTGGCGGAGGAGCAGCGCTCACTAATACCCTGAAATATTTTTACTTGACCTCGAGCTCGAAAAGTGTTGTTTATATTTTTGTTTAGTACATATTGTCCTTGATACACACACACACATAAATAACCATGATCATTATATGCTGGCTGATTTGTGTCACAGTGTCAGTGAGGGCAGTCTGCAGACCCTTAATGTCTCCGCTCCCGTCACAGAGGGAGCTCGCTCAGTGCTCAGCCACCAAGGACAGTGTAATGGCTTCCTGTCTCGCAGTCGCTGTGTCATCAGTTCCAGCAGGCAGATGGCCTGACAGCTTACTTTCGCTGACCAGCCATCCATTGCTCTCTCCTTGTCTCTCTTTTCCACTGCCAATTACCCCCCTGTGTATTCCATACATCCATTAACCTACCGGGGGTCCTTTTGTTGTCTTAATAAAACAAACATGTCATTTTTGGTACATAATCAAAGCCGTAGTTTTATGGTCATCACTTGTAATCAAGGTTATCTTTGTTGCAAACATGAAGAAAACATCTTTGCATACTGATGCTTATAAATGTGCATGCAATAAGAAAACTGTCCTGCTGATCTGAGATCATTTTAGATGTTGTATCTGTTCTGTCTTTTGTTGTTTTGATGATTTAAAATCCCCCACAAACACATTTTAAAACGCAAAAACACAAAAGCATGGACACTCACTCCAAAGCGTCAAACCATACATCTTTAGCTCCCCCGTGTGGTGTGTCTACGAGTTTTAATCACTACAGACATTCTTTTCATTTATAACCACGACTACCTTTTTTACTTTAACACCGCGAAAAAATGTTGAAGCTGAACCTCTAAAAATAAATTATGGTTGTACATTTTTAATACTGAAACAGATTTTCCACTGTGCTGTTTAAGTGGCACACATCCTTTAGTCATGGGAGATTCTCTGTCTGTAAGCGTTTAAAAATCAGTCATCAATTATTCAGTTTGTCTGTCTGACTGTTAAATATCTTTGTTGGAAATAATCTCTGTCTGGCTGTGATTTCTTTTCCAACTCTAGTTTACAGTGAAAGAACATCAGTGTGTTGGCATCTAGGTCGCTTTACAGCCAACCTGAGGTATACAGAAAAAATAGATGTGTACATGATTTTAATGCCATAAAAATGGAGCTAGAACCAGAATAAAAACTAAAAACTGTGAGAATCACAGTTTGGTGTTAAAAGTTAAACATAGCAGAGTCTAACTTGATGCATTTCCTCTCGTTTCTGTTCAGTCTGGAGCTATTGTATCTGGGTGGGAACCTCATCTCAGCCATTCCTGCAGAAGTGGCGAACCTGCCTTACCTCAGCTATCTGGTCCTATGTGACAACCGCATCCAAAGCGTCCCCCCGCAGCTCACCAGGTAATGGCGCATACACAACGTGTATCTTAGCAGTACAACCTCCCTAAAGATTAGATAAAAGCTAAAAGTGTACTTGCGTTTGCCCTGCACGGATAACATAACTACACACTCCTGCATGAATGATTTGTCCGTCCCACTCCAGGCTCCACTCACTGAGATCTCTAAGCCTCCACAACAACTTGCTCACTTACCTGCCGAGGGAGATCCTCTGCCTGGTGCACCTGCAAGAGCTCAGTCTCCGTGGCAACCCGCTGGTGGTGCGTTTTGTCAAGGAGATGACCTACGACCCCCCATCGCTGCTCGAGCTGTCAGGACGTACCATTAAGAGCCGAAATATTCCCTACCAGCCCCGAGACCTGCCCTCGAACCTGGTGCGATACCTCGACCTGGCCAGCAAGTGCCCTAACCCCAAGTGTGCAGGTGATTTCAAGAAGATTTTTCTCAAACTTTTGGGCTCGTAACCTGTTAAAATAAGACACTGTCTAATTGTCCAGTTAAAGTAAAAACAGATTTAAGAAGTCAAAGATACCCAGTAATGTCAGTGGTGATACTCATATTAGTCAAAAACAAGTAAAGCTGCTGGTTTTTAAACAAATAATTTTAATTGAAGTTTAACTTTAACTTTTTAACTGAGATGTTTAATTTAACCGATGCTCCATGTAAAAAAATCTTATTTCAGCGAAGCACTCAATAATAAATGATAACATGTTTTCTTAACAAATTTACAGATAAAGCAGCAATTTACTAGTTGAGTAAAAGTAAAATTACTGGCTCGACAAGTACCTAAAATGACTTAACCACACTAATGTGAGTAGTTGTAATTCATTACTTCCACCCCTCAGCAATTCACTGGAGAAAAGGAAAGATAAGAGGAAAATCTGATGTATAAATGACGACAGCTTTGCGTAGCATAAACATTATCCCTGGGTTGAACCATCGTAATAATATCCTGTGTTTGTTCCCGTCACTGTTTCCTGCCTGTACAGTCTTGAAGTTCATGATTAAATGTATGAACACCGTATCGATGAACCTCCCTTTTGTTTGTCCCGTCACTCTCGAATCTTTCTCCAGGCGTCTACTTCGATTCATGTGTGCGCCAGATCAAATTCGTGGACTTCTGTGGAAAGTACCGGCTGCCCCTCATGCACTACCTGTGCTCCCCGGAGTGCACCTCTCCCTGCAACTCCAACCCGCAGAGCGACGCAGAGTCCGAGGACGAGAGCAGCGTGCCCGCTTACCGCCTGCAGAGGGTGCTTCTGGGATAGTACAACATGAAGGAGCCTCGGAGATAAACTTGGCTGTCAGACTTCTACAGACATAAACACACACACACACACACGCACCAACACTGATAGTGTTTTACAGACGGTGGCTGTATGTAACGCACAAAATGTGGGATGTCAGTCTCCTCCTATCGTGGCCCTGAAAACAAGTCGTTCTCACCACACATCACTCTACATAACACGAGTAAGGGAAACCCCATATTTCCTACATACCCATGCAAAACCACAGTCTGTCAGTCATGACCCCATCAAAGGAGGACGGTGAAACACTGAAGGAGCTGCTCGGTTCCTTTTCAGGGCTGCATACTTGCATATCTCTCATACAACAGTCGGGGCTTTATTCTGAAAGTTCGGATATGGTGACACGGCTAGCTTTCACTTCATTGTCTCTGACCAGGTGAGCATCAAAGCTGCTACGCCGATGGATTTTAATGAGAGTTCAGTGTGTGAGGTGGGCGTATTTCCACTGCCATACTGGGCAAAGGTCTTATGCAGTATTTTAAAGATCAGCCTTGAAAATACTTGCCACGATGGCATACCCAGAATCTGTTATGAATATGGTTTGTGTGAGTGTGAGTGTGTGGAAGAAAGCTCGTCCAGGCTTTACTCATAGGAAGTGGATGTGGGGTGGACCGGGGGGGAAACCATTTACTGTGCTCGCACAAAAACAATAGCTATTCAGCAAAAACACAGTGGCAGCCTTCGTGTTTATGTTATGGGCTGTCTGGTTTCTCTGAGCATAATGATACAGATGTGTGAATGGAGTCCACGGCCGGAGATTTCTTTTCACAAATTCTGATTCCTTTTGTGACAGAAACTTCATTTTTGAACGGGAAATGAGCGTTTCTGTTCCTAGTTACATCTTTGCTTGATTATTTAACGGCCTCACAGAGAGCTTGGCTTCATACTGGACCTTTAGTGTTGAGAAACTAGAACTCTATGTTACAATAACACTTCTACTAGAGCATTTAAGTGCCTTGCTAATGGAGACTTCTAACACAGGTTAACTGAAATGTGATGGATGCACCCTGAAATGTGACAAGATTAATATTAAGAATAATATTATGAATTATAAAGACTTTTTTTTTGTTTTGTTTTGAGTGCTTTTTGTACTCATCAGCTTACACACAAAGTAACCTTTTTATAACAAAATGAACTGCTTTTATAGAAATCCTTTTTTCACACGTTAAACAAACTACATATTTAAATGACCCGTAAAAAAAAATAGACGGCACTTAAGCGGAAAATATATTAAGATATATTAATTGTATGTACTTGCAGCCCCAAGTAGAAATAATGTACAGTATATAATAAAATTAATAAAGACTGATTGTAATATCTTTAAACGGTGTTAAGACTTTTTTGTGATGCCGTGGAAATGTACAGAACATTTCACATTCTTCAAGTTCTGTAAAATGTCTTCTAGAGGGACGCAGCACTCTTGAAGGAGCCGAGGTTTCTGCTGCATGAAAAGTTGATCATCAACAAACTGCATGGATGGAAAGCTCGTGACAGTTATGGAAAAGAAGGCTGGTCAACAATATTTGTTGAAATAGAAGTGTTTATTTGTAAGTTTTGAGTTGTTTCTTTCTTATTCTTACTTTGATAAATGAAAATAAACAAGCAAGATGGGGAAAAAATGTATTATTATGCAACTTTGTCATTTGGTTGCATAATAATTCTGCACACCAATCATTGTGCACATAGATATTCGCCACAGAAAGACAAAACTCACTTTTCCTTTGTTAAATACTTTGAGGTTTATTAACATTTTGGATTGACTGGGAGCACTGCATTTGTTCAGAAATAAAATTCATCCTCAGGAGTAAAACTTGTACGCGCAGTGTAGTCCAGATTAACTCCCACAGAGTCTGATGATTTTTCCCATTTCTGCAGAAAAAGATGAGTCCTTTCATCCGCATAGTTTTGTTTTTTTGTTTAAGAGAGTCAGGGACACTTCCAAGCAGACACAAAAGTGGATCCGCTGATACCTGTTGACCTGTTGTTGTACTGACGTTTGTACATACGGCACTGCTCGCCAGAAGAACTGGATTTTGTTGCATTCTCACAAGCAGTACAGCCTAGTACCTGCTCATGTGAGACTGTTATGTGAGGTTCCTGCTTTATACTTATGTTAAAAATAAGGCGATATATAGATGATATTGAAATTCTTATCCTGTGTGTCATTGTATATCACACATGTGATCATTGTACATCAGGATGTTCTGAGCCATGGAAGTCTATCCAAGTTCAAACTCAAACATCTCTAGTAGGTGAAAATCACTCGAAAGTTCCAGAACACAGAATGTGTTTTTGTGCTGGACAGTTTCAAAAGTGAGTCTTTGTGCGCCTGTTTACATGAACCCGTATGAGCATTTTGTAGTTTAAATGTGTCCAGGTTTTCATTTGCATATGAAGTTGAGTTCATTCTGGAGGCTGAATGCTGGGAGACCTTTTCAGTAACCTCAGAACCAAGAGATGCCAGGGCGAGTGCATTCTGCCATTTGCACAATCTGCTAATCCCTTAACGTCACCTGCCAAGCGCCGCCAGCTACTTTGTTCCCTCTCCTCTCGTCTCTTTTCACACTTTTCTGTCCCTATCTCGGCTCCTCCATTCAAATTTCATTTCACCTCTTTCACCGCTTCTGCTTTCAGCCCGGGCTGGCAAGAATGATGCTTTGAGTTTCACATATTTTGTTTGTTTTGAATGGTCTTTGAACAGGTCACAGCTGGGTTCCAGTGTTTCTCGCAGTGTTTCTTTCGAACACGTGGACATAAGGACCCCCATCTCCCCAACAGCAGGCACCTAGGAAACTCTGTAGCACATTGAGCGGAGTGTTATGTTACACCTAAAAAGTCCTGTGTGCACGTGTGCTCGCACATTGCATGCTGTCACCAGTGCAACCTGAGATGCGACCGTGATGAACTGGAGGCAATGAGTTATGACTGGCAGATGAGGAGGGTGGCTGTCGCCGGCTGTCAGGAGTCAAACCTGCTTCAGTTGAGGTTAAAAGTCGCAGAAAGTGTATAGGACTTGAATTTGGGCCTTGAAAACAAGGATTTCAAGTGGAACTGGTTTCAGAAAAGGAGGATGCTGCCCCTGTTTTAGTCACCTGCAACTCCTCAAGGTAAATGTGCGTGTGGTCATATTTCTCACACCTCTTCATATCATCTCTGTGTGCTCTTTTTTCTTCGTGGGTCACCACTTTCTTAACCTTCACGGTGACTGAACAGTACAGTCAGTAGTTCAGGTAATCGGCAGATCAAAGTTCCAAAGTGCCTTGACATACATGATGTTTGATACTCTAAGCTTCTTATCGCCCCGGGACCAACCAGCTCATATCACCTCACATTATATAGCTGGTGTGTATTAACATGCATGCCAGACCTCACACAATTTCCACTCAGCTGAGCCTTTTAACACACGACAGCCACACACTGCAGGCACCCTCACAACAATCAGAGAGTTGTCTGCTAATCCCACAAAGACAAAGTCTCATGGAGCCTGCAAGCAGAGGTGGTAGAGCTGGTTACCGGGTAAAGAAAAGAAGTCGTGGGCAAATAAACATCCACTGCTGTGTGACAATGTTTGACTGCTATGATGAATAACCCCCTGAATCTACAGGATTACCCAGGACGACATTGTAATATTGTAGCAATGAAAGCATGAAAATGTAGCAGTGCATATGTTGTAAGAGTGTGATCACGTCAAATTATCACATGAAGCTGAAGTACGTGACAAAAATCTGAGGAATCTGAGGAGAGAAAGAGCCCAGCTGGAATTAAACCTGAGATATTACACTTGACAGTATATATTATGTGTGTTAGCACCAAGACCTCTGTGACAATTAAAACTGATAATTACTGAATAAGAAAAAAAATCATAACTCAAGGTTTTCTAGTTTCTAATGTTCACTAATAATGTGAAAATGAGCCTTCTTTGGTTTGGTGCTTTAATTAACATTTTTATATTTAAAAAGGAATGAAATTATGTAAAAAAAAAAAAAAAACATCTGCATGCTACCTGTCCAGCATCAAACAGCAAGCAGACAAAGTCAGAAACTAGAACATAGTGGAGTATTATCAGCTAGGGAGCTGGATTTTTCCCTTTAGATGTTGGTGGAGATCAAAACAGCTAAAATGGGAGTGAATAATTGTCCCACAACGGCAGATAAATTCTAATGTTTTCTCTGTTTGATGTGTAAATTGTAATTTTTTTGCCATATTCATGATGTGATTGTGTCTATAATTTGTTGCACTGTCTGCAAGTGGTCAAAAACTCAACTAAAGCAGCAGCATCATCTAAAAATTGGCATTTTTACGATTTAGCAGTGTGATACCACTGTCGTAAATATATACTATATATATTATAGTATAGTGTACAGCTATATATTATAGCTGTACACGTGTATTTGTTATGATTTCATTACTTATGAAAAAAAAAAAAGCCAAACACCAACAACACAAGACACAGCAGCAGCTGATATCACTGACTAGTCCAGCAGCAGTCAGACGCCGGTCTGTCTTTCAGCCTTTTAATTCACCAAGCTCTCACCAACGATAAGTCAGTCCCAGATTTACTCTTGTCCAGCAACTTTTTGCTCTCCTTTTCTCTTCTTAGCTTCCCGTCAAAGTCCCATCCTGTCTTTTTGTTCTTTGCATTACTTTGCTCCCTTGCCCAGCTCCTGTTCTGGCATGACACTGGCTCCTGTCAGTATTCGCTCACCTGAAAGTCTCCTCTCTCCTAGTGGTCCAAAATGCCTGTGGTACAAACACTTTTTAGATTAGATTAGATTAGATTAGATTAGATTAGATTAGATTAGATATTTATCCCACAACGGGAAATTCACTTGTTTACAGCAGCAAAAATAGATCAAGGAGGGAAAAACCAAGTTGTACATATTTACAAAAAGTACTAAAGTAGAATGTGCAGATTTAAGAAGAAGAGACTAACACTCTCCCAGTGCTCGGAGCTCACAGTCCGGACGGCCTGGCTAACAAACTGAGCTAACAGCAGCTACAGTTGGCAGCAGTTTACTTCACTGTCCATGAGATGATTCTGTAAATCATCAGGAGTTGATATGCAGCAGAGGAAAAACCAGAAAACATTTCCTCCATAAAATATGATCCAGATTAAGAAACTCAGTGAAATAGTTGGCAGTGTGTGACTTGTGCCATGAGGGGTTACGTACTTCTTGCGGGTGATTGAACAAGCGAGCTGCAGCGTAGCATCAAAATGATTTTTAAGGTAGAAAAGATAGACAGTGTTCCATCCTTTGTTTAAAATTATGATATAACTCATTTTTAAAGTGCTGCATAGCGAGTAGACTGATGCATTCACCCCACATTTATCATGATCACTGCTTCAGTAGAAACACCATGACTGGGAGCCTGCGGCAGGGGGTGAGGCGCTTTGATCCAGCGCGTGCTAATCCAGGTCCAGGGCAACACTGCAGGAGGATCTGCAGGTTTCCAGGGAGGTATTTGTCTTTGGGTATGCTGGGGGGCAAACCTGGGCATGCCACAGGGGAGCGTCCAGGCTGTGGAAGGATTCGAAACAATGTATTTCCACCCACACAACGTTAAACACTCGCTGCAATTGTGGTCAGATGTTGAATCACTGCCGCAGATGCTTCCATGTCAGGAAACGGCGGCGCTGCCTGTCAGGAGTGGTTCAACAGGAAATCACATGGATTTAAAAGCTTTGCTTGTTATTATTTTGGTTGGTGAACTTCCAGCTGATGTGTGGGCCAGAACAAAAAAAAACTGTTATTGACACCTGCATTGGTAATATAACATCTTAATGTTGGAGTTGATCCCTGGTAACCTCAGTAGCTCGACACGTTTCCGGTTTCATCCAACCCTGCCTGCTTCTCCTCTTGACTCCTGCTTTTTTTGAACAACAGACCCGTGGCCCTGGATTAAATATTCAAACTCCCAGTAATCTGAGCACCGGTGCAGTCCACCTGCCGCTGGTGCAGTCTATCTTGAACCTGATCTTAGGGGAAACTTGAGAGTGATTGCATGCTTTGGATGTAATGGGGCTGCCAGCAGTGTTTGGTCCTTCGGTGAGCTGCTACAGTGGTGACATTTGATCTGAACACAGAAGTGAAAATGTGGAGTTTAGCAGATATTTTCTGGAGCTTACTATTTTCATCTTTGATCCACCACAGCCGGTTCTTTGTATTGTTACTGCCTCTTTTTTTGACATGATCACAGAAGTCACATCAACAGAGGATCAAACTAGTTCAGCCCCGATCATTTGTTAACAGAATACCCTGCTGTCAGGCTCCTAATGAGCATTTCAGTGTCATTTCTCACATTGTAGCTGATGTTGATCTGCCCAATCTCCTGCTGTCAGTAACTTTGAGCTTGTTCAGTTTGTCTCGTACGAACAGCACTTCAACTAACCGAATATGAGTGTATGCGTGCATGTTTCAAGCTCAGAATTTGAAGTCTTTTCTCATTTTTGTACAGTAAAACCTGCATGAATGAATCCTGCTTGTTTTGTTTCCTTTTCTGCATTGTGCTGGACCTTCTCACGAGTTTAATTAGATTTAAATGGCCTTGTGGTTCAAACCTTGGTGAACATCTTCTTTAATAGAACAGGGAGGTCATATCTAGTCTCTGAGTGGTGAAAAGAGCATCGCCGTGCCAGCTTTTACTGGCCAAAAACTGGATTTTTTCTTTTGCAAAAAAGTCATCTTGATTATTATCTCATTATAGTTGAGCTTACGTGGTCCTCCTGTTTGTGCTTCAGTGCTTAAAGCAGTTTGGTTTTTCAGCCCAGGGAAGAAGAACTCCAGGATTCAATGTTCTCAAAACCAAAATTTGAATCCTATCAGATCTGAAGCGCATCCAGCATTAAAAAACCCTCTATAAATGGTGTGTGCGTGTGTGAGTAAATGGAGAAATTAGAAATGGATGAATGAATATCCGCATTTTCTCCTCTTTAATAATCTCTCTTTGTGCCTCTGCTCCCCACTTACAGCTGTCAGTGGCAGTGACACCCCTCATCAGGAATGACCCTGAGTGCAGGCTCACACTATAAATCTCCGTGACGTCTTAATAACACCTTATGCCTCTTATGGGTGGCGGAACAAATGCAGAAATATTTCTGCTGGCTCACTGCGCACAGACAGAAGCTCTCTCTTTCTTTTTATTGTTTCATCTGATTTACCAGCCCGGAGAACAATTTTTGCCAATATCCTGCCAGCCAGAGCCTTTGAAAAAAAACAAAAAAAACACAGAGATGATGCGTGTGTTCTCTCTTTCCATTAAAACAAGTGCTGTGTATTCAGTGTATTTGTTTGCACTGGGGACCAGAGTGTGCCTCCCTGTCCCATATCCCCACCCAGTCCCGAGGGCTCCTGCAGCATGTTGCTCCCACACTGTCACAGCCCCCCTGCACCAATGGGTCACATCACATACTGAAAAAACCCTCATTCGGTGGGAGCTGGAAAACTTACAAGAGAAAGAGAAAGGAGAGAGAGAGAGAGAGAGGAGCACACACACTAACACACCTCCTATCCATGACACACACACTCACACACACACACACACGCCTCCCTCCCCCAGCTCAAATGAAAAACCTGGCAGTCTGGGTAACTTCCCGTGAGTGACAGGATCTTCTCGGACTGTGTGGACTGACAGTTTGACGGACAGATGTGGTCGTGGGATTCATTACACGTCTGCAGCTATGGGAACCTTGCAGCTATGTTAGATAACACACTATCCACTCATTTATTTTCTATTTTTACTGTAACGTTTCTGATGTCTTGCGCGATGGAGCCTGGAGCGAGACGAGCCGATGGGATCCTCCATGCGCTTTGGAGATCGAGGTTTGCTCTCTACGCTTTTCTTTTAGGGTTTATTCCCTTTATTGCATTGTTGGTCTTGGTCTTAACTCCTTCCAAGCAGCCTCACTAAGAAGTTTGCTGTTTTACCGTGCAACTTCACTGAGGCAGCCGGGAGAGAGCGCGTTTTTTTACGCATCTCTTTCACCCAACAGGTCGCTTAAATTTACAGATTAACCCGCTGTGGACACATCTATTCAGCCTCTATTCTCACATCTATGCTCCATAACATTATTTTAGATTTAACTTTTTGGTATTTCTCCTGTGTCTTTCCTCATTAATAACTAATATGTTCTGTACAAAACTTGCATTCCCTCTGTGGCGCATTCCTTCAGGTGTTTTGCGTAATTTAGCCACAGTCAAAGCATTAACAAATTGGGGGTAACTAATTTTACTGTTAAATGCACCATGTGCAGAAGACGTGCGCCAGGCCTCAGGCGGGATTTCATTGCCAGTAATTGCATTCTAACTCAGCTTAAAGAATAAACTTATAAACGGATTAGTGACTGAGGAGGAATGTTTCAATATTGGCCCCTGAACCGGGCTTTACATCTGGCAGCGCCCTTGGTTACTCTAATCTTAAAAGAGAAACAGAGAGATTGGCAGCACAATGAAAAGGATTTACTTGAAGTTTTATTGTAAGAATCCCTCTGAGTCCAGAGGCCTACCAGAAATGGTTGGACTATTTCAGATCTAATAACTTG
>NC_040028.1:16952515-16962784 GCF_000972845.2 Larimichthys crocea
TATAATTTGTTGCACTGTCTGCAAGTGGTCAAAAACTCAACTAAAGCAGCAGCATCATGTAGAAATTGGCATTTTTACGATTTAGCATCCCCCAGTGTGATACCACTGTCGTAAATATATACTTTATATATTATAGTATAGTGTACAGCTATATATTATAGCTGTACACGTGTATTTGTTATGATTTCATTACTTATGATCAAAAACCAGTGAGTCGACAACTTTCCAAACATCAACAACACAAGACACAGGAGCCAGCTAATATTACTGACTAGTCACCGAGTTCTCACCAACGATAAGTCAGTCCCAGATTTACTCTTGTCCAGCAACTTTTTGCTCTCCTTTTCTCTTCTTAGCTTCCTCCTCTTTTTGTCTTTGCATTACATTTGCTCCCTTGCCCAGCTCCTGTTCTGGCATGACACTGGCTCCTGTCAGCATTCGCTCACCTGAAAGTCTCCTCTTCTTCTTCCTAGTGGTCCAAAATGCCTGTGGTACAAACACTAACACTCTCCCAGTGCTCTGAGCTCACAGTCCGGACGGCCCGGCTAACAAACTGAGTTGAACATTACAACAGCAGCTACAATTGGCAGCAGTTCACTTCACTGTCCTTGAGATGATTCTGTAAATCATCAGGAGCTGATATGCAGCAGAGTGAAAACCAGAAAACATTTCCTCCATAAAATATGATCCAGTTTCACCAAAATCAGTGAAATAGTTGGCGGTGTGTGCCCGTTGAACAACGGGAAACAACTAAATAACTAACTTAGCAGCCAATCAGAATCAGCGTTGAATTAAGAACAAAGATGATTGGCTGATTCAATCCAAGTAGGTTATTGTGTTATTAGAAATGAGTAATACATCTGTTGAAGTCAAAAGGGTTTGACTTTAGTCTTCCTATGGTGAACCTAAACTATACAGCGGGTTAGTTCATGATTGATAATCCTATATTTACTTAGTTCCAGCTTCTTAATGGGCCGTTGTTGAGTCAAATATGAGGTAAACACAGGTTGTTACCAATGAGTTAATTAGGTGCAGTTCCTTCAGGGTCAAACAGAGTCAGGTGGGCTGCTGGAGTGCGTGTGGCTACTGGAAAGGCTTTTATTATTGGAAACACCTGCGTTGGCTCTATTTTTCTCATGTTTAAATGGGCACAATGAAGAGGATTTGCTGCTGTTCTTTGTCTAATGTGATTTATATTGAATATCCATTGGTTTTTTTGTTGTTGTTTGTAGGACACCAAACTATTCAAAGATGACACCTTGAGCTAAGAAGTGAGTGGCATCTTTCACTTTCTAATGGATCAAACAATCTATCGGGGATGGGGTTAGAAATGATCATTAGTTTTGCATCTTTAATCAACTACATGTGTAGGCTCAGTAATAAGGCAATAGCCATACACATACAAGCATACACACAATGTTATCTTTGCAACTGTGTCAGTCTGTACCAAACATAAGTCCCCACGTTCTGTTTCGGTGCAAAAGTTAATCTTGGGCGTTTCAAATGTTTGGTTTGCGTTTGGCCCGAGTCGGCTTTTATCTGTCAGCTGTTATCTGTATCCTCCATATGAACAACTTTAATCCTCTTTTATCAGTTATGACATAGAAGGTACCTAACCCAGTTAAGTCACACTTTCCCTTCGCTGTCACACAAGTCGCTTTGACCCAGTGACCACGCTATTTAATGTCAGTCCTGGGCAATCGGTAAGCATTTTCTCAGAAAGTAATTTAAAAACATGGTCCCTTTTCTCCTGAGTTTAGTGGTGTGGATCACGTCTGTGCGTGTGTGGTGTGTGTCCATGTTCACTTCCAGACAGTTTATCCTGGTAAACATCATGATTCATAGTGTGTGTGCAGGATAATTGCGTAATTAAGCCATTCCAGTAAGTTTGCCACTTCGGGGTAAATAGACTAAACAGTAGTTTACTAATGAGTGCCAGGAGAGTAGTAGTAACCACGGAATATAAACACGTTCATTATTGTTGTAGTGAAATGTAACATAGGTTAATTCAGAAACACTGCTGTAATTACATACGCCCACACAGGGAGAAAACAACAGCCTCTCAGTATACCTTACAACTCTGTAAAGGAACTAAAAACATATGGCGAAAGAAATTACGAAACAGACTGAGGACTGGAAAAAAGGAAACTGATTTCAAAACAGCGTGTTATTGTGTGTCAGTTTAAACTTTTAAGAAGATGTAGAAGTATGTTTGCTGTTGGAAGAAATTGACCCAAAAGAGCAGCCAGCTGTGAGATTCTTTCTATCTTATCAATTAGTTTTAACAGTAGCGATCACACGACCTCACAGCCAGGCCAAAGATTAAACATCCAAGCCTCTTGGCTAGAATTGATTTTTTTTTTATAATCAATTAATGATTGGCCAGCACGACTCTGTATGGCGGATCGAGTCACTTTTGAAGTTGAGTATGTAGAATAGAATCTTGACATTTTCTCGATTATCAAGTGTAAACTACTAAATATCATGTAGTCTAAAGCCAAAAAATGTTTTCTTGGTGCATCAGGACGTATGTTGACACAAAATACGCGTACGGTACAGTTTTAATGATCTCTACTTTTTAAGTGCAGCCTGTGTCAAATTGACACAAGATAAAAACATGTCCTTTTTATTGTGGCCATTCAAGGGCACACCTGTGCAGTAATCATGCTTTTTAATCAGCATCTTGATATGCCTTACCTGTCAGGTGGCGGAGGAGCAGCACTCACTATTACCCTGAAATATTTTACTTGACCTCGAGCTCGAAAGTGTTGTTTATATTTTTGTTTAGTACATATTGTCCTTGATACACACACCCATAAATAACCATGATCATGATAGCTGGCTGATTTGTGTCACATGTGTCAGTGAGGGCAGTCTGCAGACCCTTAATGTCTGCTGCTCCCGTCACAGAGGGAGCTCGCTCAGTGCCAGCCACCAAGACAGTGTAATGGCTTCCTGTCTCGCAGTCGCTGTGTCATCAGTTCCAGCAGGCAGATGGCCTGACAGCTTACTTTCCGCTTGACCAGCCATCCATTGCTTCTCTCCTTGTCTCCTTTTTTCCACTGCCAATTACCCCCCTGTGATTCCATACATCCATTAACCTACCGGGGGTCCTTTTTGTTGTCTTAAAAACAAACATGTCATTTTGTTACATAATCAAAGCAGTAGTTTTATGGTCATCACATGTAATCAAGGTTATCTTTGTTGCAAACATGAAGAAAACATCTTTGCATACTGATGCTTATAAATGTGCATGCAATAAGAAAACTGTCCTGCTGATCTGAGATCATTTTAGATGTTGTATCTGTTCTGTCTTTTGTTGTTTTTTGATTTTAAAGACCCCACAAACAACATTTTAAACACAAAAACACAAAAGCATGGACACAACTCCAAAGCGTCAAACCAACATCTTTAGCTCCCCGTTGTGGTGTGTACGAGTTTTAATCATCAGCTGTGTTGGTCAGACATTCTTTCTTGCATTTATAACACGACTACCTTTTTTTTAACTTTAACACAGCGAAAAAATGTTGAAGCCAAACCTCTAAAAATAAATTATGGTTATACGTTTTTTTAATACTGAAAACAGATTTACACTGTGCGTTTAAGTGGACATCCTTAGTCATGGGAGATCTCTTGTCTGTAAGCGTTTAAAAATCAGTCATCATTATTAGTTGTGTCTGTCTGACTGTTAAATGTCTTTGTTGGAAGTAATCTCTGTCCTTGTGCCCCTGTAAGCTGTGATTTCTTTCAACGCTAGTTTACAGTGAAAGAACACAGTGTGTTGGCATCTAGGGGTCGCTTTACAGCCACAGAGGTATACAGAAAAAAATAGATGTGGTACATGATTTTTAATGCCATTAAAAAAAGGAGCTAGAACCAAAACGTGAGAAACACTGTTTGGTGTTTATAAATTAAACAATCGCAGAGTCTAACTTGATGCATTTCTCTCTTTCTGTTTCAGTCTGGAGCTGTTGTATCTGGGTGGGAACCTCATCTCAGCCATTCCTGCAGAAGTGGCGAACCTGCCTTCCCTCAGCATCTGGTCCTATGTGACAACCCCGCATCCAAAGCGTCCCCCCGCACGCTCACCAGGTAATGGCGCATACACAACGCGTGTCTTAGCAGTACAACCTCCCTCAAGATTAGATAAAAGCTAAAAGTGTACTTGAGTTTGCCCTGCACGGATAACATAAACGACACACTCCTGCATGAATGATTTGTCGTCCCACTCCAGGCTCCACTCACTGAGATCTCTAAGCCTCCACAACAACTTGCTCACTTACCTGCCGAGGGAGTCCTCTGCCTGGTGCACCTGCAAGAGCTCAGTCTCCGTGGCAACCCGCTGGTGGTGGCGTTTGGTCAAGGAGATGACCTACGACCCCCCACGCTGCTCGAGCTGTCAGGACGTACCATTAAGAGCCGAAATATTCCTACCACCGCCCCGAGACCTGCCCTCGAACCTGGTGCGATACCTCGACCTGGCCAGCAAGTGCCCTAACCCCAAGTGTGCCGGTGAGACACTTTTTTTCCCCCCACACTTTTTCAAGAGATTTTTCTCAAACTTTTGGACCTGTTAAAAAGACAACGTCTAATTGTCCAGTTAAAGTAAAAACAGATTTAAGAAGTCAAAGATACCCAGTAATGTCAGTGGTGATACTCATATTAGTCAAAAACAAGTAAAGCTGCTGGTTTTTAAACAAATATTAAGCATAAGTACAAAAAACTACTCAGTTACATATTACTTTTTAACTGAGATGTTTAATTTAACCGATGCTCCCATGTAAAAAAAAAAACTTATTTCAGCGAAGCACTCAATAATAAATGATAACGTTTTCTTCGACAAATTTACAGATAAAGCAGCAATTACTGTTAGTAAAAGAAATACTGGCTCGACAAGTACCCAAAATGACTTAAACCACACTAATGTGAGTAGTTGTATTCATTACTTCCACCCCTCAGCAATTCACTGGAGAAAAGGAAAGATAAGAGGAAAATCTGATGTATAAATGACGACAGCTTTGCGTAGCATAAACATTATCCCGGGGTTGAACCGTCGTGATAATATCTGTGTTTGTTTCTCCCCGGACTGTTTCCCTGCCTGTACAGTCTTGAAGTTCATGATAAATGTATGAACACCGTAGAGCGAAACCTCCCTTTGTTTGTTCCCGTCACTCTCCGAATCTTTCTCCAGGCTCTACTTCGATTCATGTGTGCGCCGAATCAATTCGTGGACTTCCTGTGGAAAGTACCGCGGCTGCCCCTCATGCACTACCTGTGCTCCCGGAGTGCACCTCCCTGCAACTCCAACCGCAGAGCGACGCAGAGTCCGAGGACGAGAGCAGCGTGCCCGCTTACGCCTGCAGAGGTGCTTCTGGATAGTACAAACACTGGAAGGAGCCTCGGAGATAAACTTGGCTGTCAGACTTCTAAAGACATACTAACACAACACACACACGCACCAACCAACTGATAGCGTTTTACAGACGGTGGCTGTATGTAACGCACAAAATGTGGGATGTCAGTCTCCTCCTACCATGGCCCTGAAAACAAGTCGTTCTCACCACACATCACTCTACATAACACGAGTAAGGGAAACCCCATATTTCCTACGTACCCATGCAAAACCACAGTCTGTCAGTCATGACCCCATCAAAGGAGGACGGTGGAAACACTGAAGGAGCTGCTCATTCCTTTTCAGGGCTGCATACTTGCATACTCTCATACAACAGTCGGGCTTTATTCTGAAAGTCTGGATATGGTGACAGGCTACTTTCACTTCATTTTCTCTGACCAGGTGAGCATCAAAGCTGCTACGCCGACGGATTTCGATGAGATTCAGTGTGTGAGGTGGGGTATTTCCACTGCCATACCGGGCAAAGGTCTTTATCAGTATTTTAAAGATCTGTTTTTGGTCACCAGCTTTGAAAATACTTGCCACGATGGCATACCCAGAATCTGTTATGAATATGGTTTGTGTGAGTGTGTGTGGAAGAAAGCCGTCCAGGCTTTACTCATAGGTGGATGTGGGGTGGACCGGGGGGAAACCATTTACGTGCTCGCACAAAAACAATAGCTATTCAGCAAAACACAGTGGCAGCCTTCGTGTTTATGTTATGGGCTGTCTGGTTTCTCTGAGCAAATAATACAGATGTGGTGAATGAGTCCACGGCCGGAGATTTCTTTTCACGAAATTCGGATTCTTTTTGTGACAGACTTCACTTTTGAACGGAAATGAGCGTTTCGGTTCCTATTTACATCTTTGCTTGATTATTAGGGCCTCACAGAGAGCTTGGCTTCATACTGGACCTTTAGTGTTGAGAAATTAGAACTCTATGTATACAATAACACTTCTACTAGAGCATTTAAGTGCCTTGCTAATGGAGACTTCTAACACAGGTTAACTGAAATGTGATGGATGCACCCTGAAATGTGACAAGATTAATATTAAGAATAATTATGAATTATAAAGACTTTTTTTTTTTTTTGTTTTGTTTTGAGTGCTTTTTGTACTCATCAGCTTACACACAAAGTAACCTTTTATAACAAAATGAACTGCTTTTATAGAAACCTTTTTTCACACGTTAAACAAACTACATATTTAAATGACCCGTAAAAAAAATAAATAGATGGCACTTAAGCGGAAATATATTAAGATATATTAATTGTATGTACTTGCAGCCCCAAGTAGAAATAATGTACAGTATATAATAAATTAAAAAAGACTGATTGTAATATCTTTAAACGGTGTTAAGACTTTTTTGTGATGCCGTGAAATGTACAAAACATTTCACACTTCAAGTTCTGTAAAATGTCTTGTAGAGCGACGCACACTCTTGAAGGAGCCGAGGTTTCTGCTGCGTGAAAAGTTGATCATCAACAAACTCATGATGGAAGGTTCGTGACGTTATGGAAAAGAAGGCTGGGTCAACAATATTTGTTGAAATAGCAGAAGTGTTTAGAAGTTGAGTTGTTTATTTCTTATTCTTATTTTGATAAATGGAAATAAACAAGCGAGATGGGAAAAAATGTAATTCTGCACACCAATTATTGTGCACATAGATATCAGTGTCACTTTTCCTTTGTTAAATACTCAGGTTTGAGGTTTATTAACATTTTGGATTGACTGGGAGCACTGCATTTGTTCAGAAATAAAATTCATCCTCAGGAGTAAAACTTGTACACGCAGTGTAGTCCAGATTAACTCCCACAGAGTCTGATGATTTTTCCCATTTCTGCAGAAAAAGAGAAAGATGATCCTTTCATCCGCATAGTTTGTTAAGAGAGTCAGGGAACTTCCAAGCAGACACAAAAGTGGATCCGCTGATACCTGTTGACCTGTTTTGTACTGACGTTTGTAACATACGGCACTGCTCGCCAGAAAACTGGATTTTGTTGCATTCTCACAAGCAGTACAGCCTATTACCTGCCATGTGAGACTGTTATGTGAGGTTCCTGCTTTATACTTATGTTAAAAATAAGGCGATATATAGATGATATTGAAATTCTTATCCTGTGGTCATTGTAATCACACATTGATCATTGTACATCAGGATGTTCTGAGCCATGGAAGTCTATCCAAGTTCAAACTCAACATCTCTACTAGGTGAAAATCACTCGAAAGTTCCAGAACACAGAATGTGTTTTTTGTGCTGGACAGTTTCAAAAGTGAGTCTTTGTGCGCCTGTTTTACATGAACCCGTATGAGCATTTTGTAGTTTAAATGTGTCCAGGTTTTCATTTGCATATGAAGTTGAGTTCATTCTGGAGGCTGAATGCTGGGAGACCTTTTCAGTAACCTCAGAACCAAGAGATGCCAGGGCGAGTGCATTCTGCCATTTGCACAATCTGCTAATCCCTTAACGTCACCTGCCAAGCGCCGCCAGCTACTTGTTCCCTCTCCCTCGTCTCTTTTCACACTTTTCTGTCCCTATCTCGGCTCCTCCATTCAAATTTCATTTCACCTCTTTTCACCGCTTCTTTCAGCCCGGGCTGGCAAGAATGATGCTTTGAGTTTCACATATTTTGTTTGTTTTGAATGGTCTTTGAACAGTCACAGCGGGGTTCCAGTGTTTCTCGCAGTGTTTCTTTCGAACACGTGGACATAAGGGCCCCCATCCCCAACAGCAGGCACCTAGGAAACTCTGTAGCACATTGAGCGGAGTGTTATGTTACACCTAAAAACTCTTGTGTGCACGTGTGCTCGCCACATTGCATGCTGTCACCAGTGCAACCTGAGATGCAACCGTGATGAACTGGAGGCAATGAGTTATGACGGGCAGATGAGGAGGGTGGCTGTCGCCGACTGTCAGGAGTCAAACCTGCTTCAGTTGAGGTTAAAAGTCGCAGAAAGTGTATAGGTCTTGAATTTGGGCCTTGAAAACAAGGATTTCAAGTGGAACCGTTTCAAAAAAGGGAAGATGCTGCCCCTGTTTTAGTCCCCTGCAACTCCTCAAGGTAAATGTGCGTGTGGTCATATTTCTCACACCTTTCATATCATCTGTTTGCTCTTTTTTTTTTCGTGGGTCACCACTCTTAACCTTCACGGTGACTGAACAGTACAGCAGTAGTTCAGGTAATCG
Source organism: Larimichthys crocea (assembly GCF_000972845.2). Taxonomy (NCBI): domain Eukaryota; kingdom Metazoa; phylum Chordata; class Actinopteri; family Sciaenidae; genus Larimichthys; species Larimichthys crocea. Next base: position 16,961,095 of record NC_040028.1, read on the forward strand.
GCAGATCAAAGTTCCAAAGTGCCTTGACATACATGATGTTTGATACTCTAAGCCTCTTATCGCCCCGGGACCAACCAGCTCATATCACCTCACATTAAAGCTGGTGTGTATTAACATGCATGCCAGACTCACACAATTTCCACTCAGCTGAGCCTTTTAACACACGCCAGCCACACACTGCAGGCACCCTCACAACAATCAGAGAGTTGTCTGCTAATCCCACAAAGACAAAGTCTCATGGAGCCCGCAAGCAGAGGTGGTAGAGCTGGTTACCGGGTAAAGAAAAGAAGTCGTGGGCAAATAAACATCCACTGCTGTGTGACAATGTTTGACTGCTATGATGAATAACCCGCTGAATCTACAGGGTTACCAATGACGACATTGTAATATTGAAAATGTAGCAGTGCATATGTTGTAAGAGTGTGATCACGTCAAATTATCACATGAAGCTGAACTACGTGACAAAAATCAGGAATCTGAGGAGAGAAAGAGCCCAGCTGGAATTAAACCTGAGATATTACACTTGACAGTATATATTATGTGTTTTAGCACCAAGAGCTCTGTGACAATTAAAACTGATAATTACTGAATAAGAAAAAAAATCATAACTCAAGGTTTTCTAGTTTCTAATGTTCACTAAAATGTGAAAATGAGCCTTCTTTGGTTTGGTGCTTAATAACATTTTTATATTTAAAAAGGAATGAAATTAGGTAAAAAAAACATCTGCATGCTCACCTGTCCAGCATCAAACAGAAGCAGACAAAGTCAGAAACTAGAACATAGTGGAGTATTATCAGCTAGGGAGCTGGATTTTTCCCTTTAGATGTTGGTGGAGATCAAAACAGCTAAAATGAGAGTGAATAATTGTCCCACAACGGCAGATAATGCTAATGTTTTCTCTGTTTTGATGTGTAAATTGTAATTTTTTTTTTGGCCATTCATGATGTGATTGTGTTTTAATTTGTTGGCACTGTCTGCAGTGGCAAAAAACTCAACTAAAGCAGCAGCATCACGTAAAAATTGGCATTTTTACAATTTAGCATCCCCCATGTGATACCACTCGTAAATATATACTTTATATATTATAGTATAGTGTACAGCTATATATTATAGCTGTACACATGTATTTTGTTATGATTTCATTACTTATGAAAAAAAAGCCAAACAACACAACACAAGACACAGCAGCAGCTGAACACGGACTAGCCAGCAGCAGTCAGACGCCGTCGGTCTTTCAGCCTTTTAATTCACCGAGCTCTCACCAACGATAAGTCACTCCCAGATTTACTCTTGTCCAGCAACTTTTTGCTCTCCTTTTCTCTTCTTAGCTTCCCGTCAAAGTCCCCCTGTCTTTTTGTCTTTGCATTACTTTGCTCCCTTGCCCAGCTCCTGTTTCTGGCATGACACTGGCTCCTGTCAGTATTCGCTCACCTGAAAGTCTCCTCTTCTCCTAGTGGTCCAAAATGCCTGTGGTACAAACACTTTTTAGATTAGATTAGATTAGATTAGATTAGATTAGATTAGATTAGATATTTATCCCACAACGGGGAAATTCACTTGTTTACAGCAGCAAAAATAGAATCAAGGAGGGAAAAACCAAGTGTACATATTTACAAAAAGTACTAAAGTAGAATGTGCAGATTTAAGAAGAAGAAGACTAACACTCTCCCAGTGCTCCGAGCTCACAGTC